>NC_039362.1:145666557-145966557 GCF_003573695.1 Papaver somniferum
TTTTTTTTTTTTTTTTTTTTTTTTTTTTTTTTTAATCTGTTCTTGGTATTTTTGTTCCTCGAATTAGGTTTTCCTTTTAAAACCCTAGGTTTTGTTATTTGGTGAAGATTTAGGGTTTATATTCAACCGACAACTTTGTAGAGATTAGTTTTTATTTAGGTATACGTTCTTCGTGTAAGGTTTAATCTCATTCTAATGTTGGTTTGGTAGTTTTAGGGTTTAATTAATCACTCAGAAAAACACAATTTCCTAGTAAGCATCATCAAAAGATTTTAATATTTCTGCAGCTAATTTAATTTGGTTGCTTAATTGGGAAATCAACTCATCAGATTCTATCTGTATATATCTATCACTGTGATTTGTCCTTTTAATTTATTTACTTGTTAAATTCTGGAATTGTGTGATTGCAGCTGCATCAGTTAACTTGAACTACAGTAATGGGAGATAGTGAAACTCTAGTTACTCCGGCCTCTGCTGATATGGAGTACCCATCTGGTGATTACAAGCACATGGCCTCAAATGCCATGGATCAGAATATAGGTGATCAAACTACATACACTGCGGATCCCAATATAATTATGCATGAAGCACCCATTACCTCAGCAGAAGATGGTAAAACCATAGATGTTACCCAAGAAAACTTGCAAGCTGGAGTTTATGATTCTTCTGTAAACGGCAATGGAACAACTAATCACGATGCCAATGGAAACGTTCAACATGCATCTGGAGAGGCTGTTGGCGAGCAACCGTTGGAGGCTGATTCTGGTATGTTTCTCTTTTTCTTTTCATTACCTGAGATTTCTCTTCTTTCAATAATCCTTTGTTCAGTCCCATAGCTTCGTGCAAGTACATTATGTTGGAAGTTGATATGTAGGTTTCTGCGAAACTTGTATGACATGAAATGGGAAAATATAACTTTTACACATTAGGTGTTAGACGAGGAAAAATGATATCATGTGATTGCAGTGAGGATGCTGCAGGTTAACGATTTTATTGTGTCTAACGTTTCAGCAGTTTCTACTGCAGAAGAGCGACTGTGGAGCATAGTCAAGTCCAACTCATTAGATTTCAATGCTTGGACTGCACTAATTGAAGAGACAGAGAAGGTGGCAGAGGTACGTTTATTCTTAAGTCAGACTCCAGAAATTTCCACAATTAATTCTGTAGCATCGTTACACTGTCAGATTTTTGGTCTCATATCTTTTCGGCTTCCTACGAAGGCACCTGAGTTATCACCTTTGTATTATTTTGCTAGTATGATTATTGTCTGAAGCTTTATTTACTGTTGCTTAAAATGTCCGTCGTCAATTACCTAATCTCTGCTAAAGCAATGATATCTAAATTTCCACAATTAATTCCGTAGCATCGTTACACTGGTCAGATTTTTGGTCTCATATCTTTTCGGCTTCCTACGAAAGAAGGCACCTGAGTTATCTCCACCTCTGTATTACTTTGCCAGTATGATTATTGTCTGAAGCTTTATCTACTGTTGCTTAAAATGTCCGTCGTTAATTACCTAATCTCTGCTAAAGCAGTGATATCTTAATTAATAGCTTCTCATTCACTTGCAAGGTTTACTGTATTATTTTACGACTGGGAATTGCTTGATAGTCACCTCTCCTAGTTTTTCCTTATGGATTAATAGCTAGCCTAGTGCTAAAAACGTCTTTCTGCTAAAGCAGTGATATCTTAATTAATAGCTTCTCATTCACTTGCAAGGTTTACTGTATTATTTTACGACTGGGAATTGCTTGATAGTGACCTCTCCTAGTTTTTCCTTATGGATTAATGAATTTAAATCTTCATGTTGGCAGAACAATATATCAAAAATCGAGAAAGTTTATGATGCATTTTTAGCAGAATTTCCCTTGTGTTATGGTTACTGGAAGAAGTACGCAGACCATGAGGCACGCCTGGCCTCTGTCGACAAAGTCGTGGAGGTGTATGAGCGAGCAGTTGTATCCGTGACCTATTCTGTTGACATTTGGTTGCATTATTGTGTGTTTTCCATGTCGTCGAATTATGAAGATCCCGAGACTGTTCGAAGGTATTGAGTTCTTTCTTCTTGGTTGACATATGTTTGTTGGAGATGAAATCACGTACACATGGTTTTTTCATGGAGATGTGAATTTGCTGATTTTATGTTTCAATCTAATCTTATTTCGGTATACCTGCAACAGTGCTACCTCCGTTTTTCGGTATGGGGATGCATTTTAAAATAGTGATTTTCTAATTGCAAAACCTATCTTAAGGCTATTTAATAGGTTCAATCATTATAGGACTTCTATTACATTACATTGGGCTCATTTTGAGTATTCCCTTTATTTTTCTCCAAAGGCGTCTGTAGTAGTCACATAGTTCTCAATCTGTTACTGCTCTCTTTAAGTTTGGCACGTTGTGGCTTTCATGCGTGCATCGATATACAAAATGCTGCTTGGAAGATCATGTTCAGTTAGGGGTTTAAGATGGCCTATCTCTGCTTCATTACGGACATATATGGTTTTTGTTTCCAGGAAGGTAAGTGCAGCGGGTTGTCATAGGCCGTTAGTGTGAATTTTCTTTTTTTAACCTTCAACACACTTCGATTAGCTCTGATGGTTGCATTACTATTATTGGCGAACTGTGTTCTGTACATAATAAGGCTCCATGTTCTGTTTTTTCAGGCTGTTCGATAGGGGTTTGGCATATGTCGGGACTGATTATCTGTCGTATCCTCTTTGGGATAAATTTATCGAGTATGAATATTCGCAGCAGGAGTGGGGTCGCCTTGCTACGATTTACACAAAAATTCTGGAAAGTCCTAATCAACAACTTGATCGCTATTTCACCAGGTAGTTCCTCCATCTGACATTCTGCCTCACATGAGCTGTAAATTATGTCATCTTCTTTTTTCCATGTTATGTGTATCATTGAGTTGCAAGAATTAGCATATTCTGATTTTATTTTAAGCATGTTGCGATATGTTGACATATTATGTATGTTTTGGGCTCTTGCTAGTTTGGCTTTGCTACTGTTTGTAGCTTTCTGCAATTTCTTTTTTGTTAATTTTGATAATATCTGTGCCTGGTCGTCACCATCCTCCTGCACCATGCACATGATGGAGTCAGATGCATTCCACCCTTGGTAGTCTAAGACTTGTCATCTCTTTATTATTTAAACCACTTAGAATTGAAAAAAAAAATTCGATCTCATCTTCAGTCTTTGATCAATTACCCTTGGTAGTCTAAGACTTGTCATCTCTTTATTATTTAAACAACTTAGAATTGAAAAAAAAATCGATCTCATCTTCAGTCTTTGATCAATTACCCGTAACTAGTAGTGCTCAATTTTCTTGTTTTGTACTTGATGCTTATTGTCTACTTTAATCTCTTTTATTGCCTTACTCTGTTGTCTCAGCTTCAAGGAGTTGGCTGGAAGTAGGCCTTTATCAGAAATTAGGACCGCTGAGGAAGTTTCTGCTGCTGAAGCTAGTGGCCAGGGCGTTGAAAGCGAGGTTAACCCTGATGATCCAGAAAGTTCTCTTAAACCTGTTAGTGCTGGCTTAACAGAAGCAGAGGAGTTGGAGAAGTATGTCGCCGTTAGGGAAGAGATGTACAAGAAAGCTAAAGAGTTTGACTCCAAGATCATTGGTTTTGAAACAGCTATTAGGAGGCCTTACTTCCATGTGCGCCCTCTCAATGGCCCGGAGCTTGAGAATTGGCATAACTATCTTGATTTTATAGAAGGAGAAGACGACTTTAACAAGGTATGCATGAGTACATTTAGCAACCCCGTGACAATCACATCTTCAGTTGGTTGTAGATTTTAGTTCTTCTATCTTGTTAACTGTATATTCTGGTACTGCTTCGAATGGATATGGACTTACAGCTAAGTCATATTGCTGCATTATATACTTTATTGGCCATAGCGTTGGATGAAGCAACTTTTAAAACGGGAAAATGAACTACTGATGCTAAAGCATGGGTCCTACCATTTGGTTTCTGTGAGGCTAAGTACTTCAAACCCTCATTTGTCAGTGGATGTTCAAGGTTAATGGTACATTGTTGTATAGCAAATATTATCCTTTTAAAAATTCGAATCTCATACCTGCAGGTATCTTTATCTCCATAACCATCTATCTCTAGCAAGAAAGGAGGGTCCCTCTCGTATTTGAGGGGCCTCCTTGTACAGGCTGAAGGAGTACTCCTTATGCATATCTCTTTTTTCTATGTTTTGTGTTAGTTTATATTCTGGTACATGTTGAATTAGAATGTGACACTTCGCATTGCTACATAGGTTGTCAAGTTATATGAAAGATGCCTAATTGCATGCGCCAACTATCCTGAGTTCTGGATACGGTATGTACTAAGCATGGAAGCTAAAGGAAGCATGGATCTTGCGAATAATGCTCTTGCTCGTGCTACTCAAGTCTTTGTCAAGGTATTCCACAATTCTGTTTCACTTTTCTCGAGTTATCTTTATCCAATATTCACATTGTACCAATTGTTGGAGAGGAGAAAGAAAGAAATAGACACAAAATTTGGTTCTTCCCTAACATCATGTATTTCATTATTACAAGGATGCATGTACCACCGTAGGACACTGATAGTGGTGTCAGTTGGAAGAAGGCTTAAATGAGGATGTGTCCATACATAGCACATGTTTTTTGGACTGAACTAGTACAATTGATTTTCAATACTTTGGATCTAGTATGACTTTACAAGGAATTTAGTTGGAAAAAACTGCTAGTATCTATCCCCATGTTGTACATTGAACTGCAAAGATACACACACATGTAACGTTATCCCGATCAAGCCCTTCCTTGTTGGTGCCAACACAACAAAAATCCCAAGACAGGTTTTTCATTGTTGTGGATAAAGTCAATATAATTTTGAATTGAGGTTGCCCTGTATTAGTGGGTAGTTTTGTGTTTTAAATTTTCATTTCTAAAGTCAATTTTCTTTCCAAAGTTCTGTAAACATACTAGCAGTTTTTTAATCTCTCATTAATGTGATGCATGCTCAACAGAGACAGCCAGAAATTCATCTTTTTGCGGCTAGACTCAGAGAGCAGAGTGGGGATATTCAGGAAGCTCGTGCTGCATATCAACTTGTGCATTCTGGAATCTCACCCGGTTTACTAGAAGCAATTAATAAGCATGCCAACATGGAACATCGACTAGTAAGATTTCTTACAGTATTCCCGCCAGTCTTGGCTTCATAATTTTTATATTTATGCTGTTTTTGGGTTTTACAGGGTAATACGGAAGAGGTTTTTTCATTGTACGAGCAGGCTATTGCCACTGAAAAAGGGAAAGAGCAGTCTCAAATATTGCCTATGCTATTTGTTCAGTATTCACGTTTTTTGTACCTGGTGAGTGAAAGTGCTAAAAATGGACTCTGTATAAAGCATACATGCAGGAGCACTTATGAATGCTGAAACATGTTAGTTTTTACATTGCGTAATATGACTGCTTGTTAAATTTTACTGTTGCAGGTTGCTGGTGAGGTGGATAAATCTAGAGAAGTTCTTGTTGGGGCTTTAGAGCACATAAAATTGTCGAAATCAATTTTGGAGGTATATCTTTGTCGTTCTTGTTTCATCAGTTCAAAACAGTCTAACGTGCTTTAATACTAATCATGGTTGATGTGTTCCTGGTATGTGCAGGCCTTTATACTTCTCGAATCGATTCAGTCAGTTCCGAAGAGGATAGATTACCTAGATTCGTTGGTAGAGAAGTACATAATGCCTAGCCCTGATAATAATAATGGCGCAAGTACCACTGACAGAGAAGAAATATCTAGCATATTTATGGAGGTAAAGAAACGAGTAATAATATTTAGCCTCTTGCCTTTTGACCTCACCTATATTGGTAGAAATATACTTCCATAGACTGTCATTTGTCAAAAATTCTTCCCGGGGGTTGAAATTTGATCTTTTGTGAGTGTGATACCAATGTACAACAAAGAAACTCCCTAAAGTTGGAATGGGCCCTTAGTTGGGCCCCTTGGAAGATTGATACATTTCGATACTGAAATCCTTCGATTTCCTGGTCCCGGAACTCTTTGTATATCCTCAGTCCAGTGAAAAACATCGGGTGCTTAAAATGTGTACTGGATGCACGCTGCATCTTGGCCTTCGAAAAGGAATTTGCTCTTGCGACAAGCGCTAAACGAAATCAGAATTGCTGGCATCACCTATATATGTTATAATTTAGTCGAGGTTTTTTGCTTTGAAACACCAAAGAGTAGTGTCAGGGAGTGAAAAGTCAAACTTACAAGAATATTTAAATGTTGAATTTTTTATTAGTTATGTTACATTTATTCCTAGGTAGTTATCTGGTAGTTAATAGGTATGCTAGAATTTGGTCATGATGAGTTTCCTTAAACTAGAGTGTGTAAGATATTGTGAAATGGCCTTGTGGTGTCAGGGTAAATGATGTTTACAATCTCGGGCATTATTTTGGCTGAAGGTATCTTGTGTGTATTACAGTACATGGCGGTGTCATTTGTTTGATTAGATAGACATAGTCTAAGGGCAGTTATTTATTATTACCTAAGTCAACAAGTTTCATGTTATCCTTTCCTGTTCACCTGCAATGGCATTGTTGTTGCTTTGTGACAGATTTTTTTTATGATAAACGTGCTTTTAATATGTTTCCAAACATTTGAAGGGACTGTCATAAATTTGATTTTTCTATTTTCTCAGTGTGGTTGGAATGAATGGAAAACTCAAGTTTGAGGTTGTTTATGTTTCTCTTTTGTAGTTTCTGGGTCTTTTTGGAGACACACAGTCAATCAAGAAGGCTGAGGATCGACATTCAAAGCTCTTTCTATGTCACAGGAGCACTGCCGAATCGAGAAAACGGTCTGCTGAAGATCTTTTAACATCAGATAAAGCAAAACTGGTCAAGTCATATGGGGGTCCTCCTTCACCAGCTCCATCTGCGATGGGTGCATATCCGGCAGCGCAAAATGTGTGGCCTGCAGGTTATGGATCTCAACCACAGGCTTGGAACCCGGCTTCACAAGCACAGGGACAACAATGGAACTCTGGCTACACTCAGCAGGTGGGAATTCACAGTTAAAGGCAATTCTCACTGCCCAAGCTCATTCATATGATTCCTGGGACACTGTTGGCTCAGGATATTGGTTCAGGTGCGATATTGATTTTTTTGAATTTTCGATATACTTACTGTGTGTTATTGTTTTCTTCTTTTTACAGGCTGGGTATGCCGGATATAGTAGTTATGGAGGCGGTTATGCTCACCCTCAGGTGCCTGCCCCAGCACCTCAAAGTGCTGCAGCCTATGGTGCTTATACTCCTGCTCCAACATATCCAACTCAGGTAAAATTATTGTTTGATTTTTATATGTTCTTTCTATTGGTGGGGTAGTTGACACCTGGTAAATTTATCTCTTATGTGGTTGCCTTCAATGGTGCTCCATCATCCATGATTTCCATTTTTTGTAATCGTCTTTGAATGCTTCTTCCTGGGCGTGGTTATACCGAAGTAGGAGTGGCGACATTGTTTCGTCCTTTGTGGTTTTGCTCAATATGTCTCTGATTGTTTTTCTGCTTAACTGTTTACTTTTAGATTAAGATTGGTTGTTTGTTAAAACCTGTCTAGATCTGATTCGCTTTTAGTTCACTTGTTTGGGAAGTTTACTATCTTTTTGGGGAAACTGAAGGTAAATGTTTTGTGGGTTTGTTTCTGTTTTGGCAGGCTTATGGGCAGCAACCTTATGCACAGCCAGTGGCGTCTGCAGCAGCAGCAGTTGTTCCAACTCACCCACAGGCTCCAGTCCCTCAGGCTGCGGGAGCACCTTATTATAGCGGGAGTTACTATTGAGATGAGCAAAATTGATTATATCATCCCCAATTTTGCCACTGTAAACTGTCTCCGCTTTCCCTTGTTTTGTTGTTCTTCTCTCCTTGTATTATTATTAGGATCAACCGCATGTGGGTTGTAGAACTTGTTTGAAGTGTCAATACATTTTATTTTACTTGGCTATAGTTGCATTTTAGTAAAGGAATTAACTAGTATCAATCTTTATGTTCACTTCCACTATTATTTTGTTTTATTTTGTATGTTTCCTGTGCATCTTTTATTGAACGTCATTAGAGATGGGGTTGATTACCCCCAGTTAAGGCACTAAAAGTAAGAGCATAAAGACATTAATCATGGGATAAGCCCAACCCATCAAGTCTCTAGTTAGCCTTCTCATGTTAGGCACAAATTCCAGAAATACTCGTAACTCGGTATTCTGGAGTTACCTGCTGTAATGGCCATGAAAGTAATCATCTGAACTTAAAGCCCTTAAAAAAAGAATTCTTTTTAATGCTCAATATTTACATGCCAAAGAAAAACAATTGGCGACATTAGAAAGCAAAGTGCCAAAACTCCATCAGCTTCCTATGTGGAAACTGGAGCCTTATCCTTGGGATATCTTTCCTTCTCATTGGACGTAAAACTTCCACATCATCTTAGATAACCCAACCTCTTCATTACACATTTCACTCATCCCTCTCTTTTCATACAGAACCCCCAAATTAGCAGAATAAACCACCACCTCCATTGCCACCGTAGCTAGAAAACCAAAATCCTAGTGGAAAATAAATGGCTGCAGCTGCAGGAGCAACCCTAGGATCATGCTTCTCTGCAACAACTACTACTGCTGTTACATGTCGTGTGGGTTCATCAATAAAACAATATGCTCCAACCTCGGATTTTGTTCTTCCTAGAATTGCCTGCATTGGTAATGTGAGAACGCCGTCAGTGTTATTACCGTCAGGAACATCATCTTCGTTAATGCCTCACTCTCACTTGCTTCACGAATCATTTTGCAACATCAGTATGAATTCTCCATCTCAAAGATTGGGCAGCACTTTTAAGATATCTGCCACCATTGAGCAAGACGAAGTTTCAGAAGTTACTGAAACATTGTCATTAGCAGATGAGACAGAAGAGATTAAGGATGGAAAAACAAATGAGGATATTCAAGAAGATGGAGCAGTTGAAGTGGCCGTTTCTAATGGGGATCAAGTGCCAGGAGAAGAAGAAACAAGTAGTAATAGTGATGAAGTTGTGTCAGCTACTAACACCAAGCTTTACTTCGGTAATTTGCCTTATAATTGTGACAGTGCTCAACTTGCCGGCATAATTCAAGATTATGGAAGTCCTGAGATGGTTGAGGTACGTCTATATTTCATTTCTAAAATTACATAATTCTTCATTCAATTAGACTGGAAATTGAGTGTTTGAACTCATCTTATGCACTGCACATATAGTGCCTTAACACAATTGGGTGTAAAGGGTTGCCCAAGGCTTATTAATTGCAGAAACGCAAAGAGGATGCGAAACTATTCTCAACATGAGCAGTAAGAGATTTGTATATTAACAAGGAATTGAACTCTTAACTTAACTCGTTTTTAGGTACTTTATGATAGAAATTCGGGACGAAGTAGAGGGTTTGCTTTTGTTTCAATGAGCAGCGTTCAAGATTGCAATGCTGTTATTGAAAATCTTGATGGACGTGTAAGTCTCTTTCTCTGTAAATCTTGTTACATGGCTAGTTCCATTATTAGTTTTGCAAGTTTTGTGCGCCAAGTTGAACTCAAAAAAACAGACGCATTCAATTCATTTCAGGAATTTGGTGGCAGAACTTTGAAGGTAAATTTTTCTGACAAGCCTAAGCCCAAAGAACCATTGTACCCGGAAACTGATTACAAGTTATTCGTCGGAAATTTAAATTGGTCCGTCACATCTGAGAGTTTGATCCAAGCATTTCAAGAGTATGGTGATGTGGTTGGCGCTAGGGTACTGTATGACGGGGATACAGGAAGATCTCGCGGTTATGGATTCGTATGCTACTCATCGAAACAAGAGATGGACGCTGCTCTTGTATCTCTTAATGGCATGGTAGTCAGAGCTCTCTCATAGTGCACATATGTTTTCATATATTCACCAGACAGAACGGCAATATGCCTAGACTTGTGATAATCTTTTTCATTCATTGTCAGGAACTGGAGGGACGAGCATTGCGAGTTAGCTTAGCACAGGGGAGGCGCAACTAGAAGAAAATCTCCATCAAAATTATAACCAAAGTTAACAGAGAGGATAAAGTTCTGGGCACTTTTGTTCATAACCTGGGCATCTATGGCATGGTGCTCTATAGAGTCTATTGCATTTGGAAGAATGAATTTCTGGCACTTTAGCCAAGACTCCTTTTGGATCCGGATAACACTTCCACCTGCAGTACTCTAAAATGTTCTCTAGAATTTCATTGTGCCAAATCTTCTGGAATACAGCCATCCCGCTTCATCTCCCACATTTCATATTTTATTTGTGTATTAATATCATGAATATAATGACATTGAAAGAAAGTATTGTAGTAGATCACAGAGCAAATGAGACATTCGCGCTCTGATTGACAATACATTTGGTGACGAATCTAGTACAACCTTTAGGTGCCTGCCACTGCTGGGCACATGTATATACAACATATACAGTTAACGGTCTGTCCTTGCGTACCTGTATCTACATGATTGCAGCTTTACTAGGACCAATGTCATTTCGATGTCACAGTTTACATATCAAAATTTAGAACAAAAAGAATCTATAGACACAAAAAGTTCAGAGCAGCAAATGTAATTTAACGCCCTTCAATATGTGTAATAGTTAGATGGTTGACAGAAGCTGATCCCGTGCTCTGTGCAAAGGAATCTAATGGCGTAGAAACCCTTCTTTCCATAAATGCAGGCTGTTTAGGAGTGGGAAGAGTTGTGATTTCGCTTGTCAGCATAGAAAGAGTCGTAGACATAGTTGGTCTATCTCTTGCGCATTCTTGCACACAGAGTAGTCCCACTTGAATACATCTGAAAATTTCTGCCAAGGGAGTTGATTCGTTCAGTATCGCAGGGTCGATCAACAATTCCATTTTACTTTCATTCCATAATTGCCATGCCTAAAACCATGCACTACACAGTTAGAAACTAGGATAGAGATCAGAGTGAATATCAAAAGGAAAACACTGCTCACTTACATATCCTAAAAGGCTTAATGATTGCTCGAGATGGTGAAAACTTGTTGTCTTTCTTCCACTCACAACCTCGAGCAGCAACACTCCAAAGCTAAAAACATCAGACTTTTCAGAAAACCGGCCATCCATGATATACTCCGGGGGCATGTATCCACTGCATTCAATTTTGAAAGCATGTAATGATTAAGACAATTTATGTTATTTAAAACGTTGATGTCACATTAAAACAATTTATTTTACTTACAGCGTCCCAACAACTCTACCAGTACTTGCTTGTTGTTCATTACCTCCGAAAATCCTTGCCATACCGAAGTCTGAAATTTTCGGATTCAGGTCTTCATCCAGTAGAACATTACTGGCTTTAAGGTCTCTATGAATGACTCTTAATCTAGAATCTCTGTGTAGATACAACATTCCCCGGCTTATCCCTTCGATGATTTGGAATCTCTTTTTCCAATCTAAGAGTTCGCGTTTTGTTGGATCTAACACAAAGCAACCAGAACAAGTAAGTTTAATTACATCAGAATCAAAGCAAGTACTGAAACACATCCATAGACATAAGCACACGAAATCGAGTTTTTGAAGAGCATCAAACCGAAAAGGAAGGCGTCCAAGCTTTTATTAGGCATGTATTCGTAAATCAACATCTTTTCTTCCCCTTCAAGACAACAACCTAATAGTCTAACCAGATTCCTGTGCTGAACTTTTGAGATCACTATGACTTCATTTTTAAATTCCCCTAAACCTTGTATAGAACCCTTAGATAGCCTTTTCACTGCTATTTCCTGTCCATCAGATAACGTTCCCTGAACACAGAAATAATATCGTGCAGTATAATATTTTATTAGAATTTGACTTATGAGTGAAAAATCAAGAATAATGAACAAATACCTTGTATACTTGCCCAAATCCACCTTGGCCAAGCATATTAGCTCCATTAAAGTTATTTGTGGCGGTTGCTAGCTCTTGAAATTTGAAAACTTTCAATTGATCTGGATCATCTGGAGTTTCTTCGTGGAAATTGTCCCAATTGGAAGCAAAGTATCCTGTAATTTCAGATCAAATTTTGCTCACCATTTTTCAATAGCTTTAGGGTGAGATACGATACCTTTTTGTTTTGTCAACCACTTCCAAAATAAGTACGCGCAAATGCTGATGGCAACCATTCCTACAAGGACTGCAATAATTACAATAATAACTATCCCATTCTTGCTTAAGCCATGATCTGTACCGTCCTCCCGAGCAGGATCTGTACTGTTCTTCAGTGCAAGATCTACATTTTACAAGGAGTTATATATGTAAGAACTAAGAAATCTAATATTCACATGCCCACAAGTTGTGAAGTAGACTTGTTAAATGGAAAGGACGCCATCATTGTCAAAATTGTGTTTGTGCTGGTTATATCAGATTAAGTGTAAAAACAATATCAAGCATATCGTCATAAGCCGAGTTTTTGAGGGAAATTACAAGATGGTGGGTTGTTTTAAAATTTTGTCAACCAATGAAATTTTGCAAAACTAACTAAATGAGAAAAATTGAAACCAGCGTTGATGTATAATCACTTACCAATGTCTGAATGAGCTAACCTAATGTAAAGGTCTGCACCACGTTGATTAAACTGTTGTATGTCAACCAAATTTTCATCCCATGTCATACACCCAACACCAATATCAAATGAATAAGCTAAGCACGAACAGTTCCTCAAGCAGATCATTCTACTATCCTCCAACAGTGATATAGATAACAAGGAAACAATAGCATTGTCAGGGACTTTCACACTTTCCAGTTTTTGGAATCCATCAACACTGTCTAGATTCCCCAAGCCGCTATCTTGGCACTCCAATTGCGTATTTCTGACACACCCACCTGACCAATTCCCCTTACTCCATTCATCTTCAAACTTGGGTTTAAATCCTATTAGACAACTGCAAATTGGCGAATTCGATGGATTGCAACTACCAAAAGGGCCACACATTCCATATGTATCACATATATTATTTTGTGATGACCAGAATTCATACCAGTTGTCCAGATCCGCATCCCATTGCTTTCCAAGGAATGCTCCGTGGTGATCCAATGCGAATTGCTGGTATAATTTGTTAGGATCTTTGAAGCTTATATACGTATTATCTTCTGACAAAGAGAAAGCCTGAGCATATGTCATCTCGGGTATGCCAATGAATATTATACTATTCCACGGACCACTTCGCCAAAGTAGAGAATTAGACCCATTTCTCCGGACGACCAGCTGAGGATGATCACCAAGTAGCTCGAGCATGAGTGAAAAAATACCTGTTGAAGGATCAGATTCACTTTTCCAAGATGTAAGCTCTAGTTTCTTTCCCGTTAATGTACTTCCACCAATCTCCATCCCTGGAAGAAAAGTATGGGTTGGGTGATCGAAACTCTGCCATACAGACTCATTTAGCAATCTAAACTCAAGATTTCCAGTATCCAATAGCTCGGCAACTGAATTATTAGGTGCATTAATACCAGACACATTTGTATTCCAGAAAACAACCCCTCGTCCGTCTACAATCACTAGATTTCCATCGTCAGCAATTCTTAAGGTTCCTGATGAATCTCTTAACGGATTATCCCTGTTTGCAACCCATACAATGTTTTGTCTCGGATCAAATTCATACCATATCCCGACATAACGATGTGTAGAATTAGGAGGACTGAAAAAGCCGAGTTTGAATACGCCTCCTCTGGAAGTTAGTGTCTGAGAGTCAGTTATGGCTTTGGTTGGTGTAATGGTGCTGCTATCTACTGCATAGCAGTTCTGAAACACAAAAAACAAGAGAGAAAAATGAAGAAAAATTAGAAACCTATTGACAATTTTACGAATAATCCTTAGACTGATCATAATTTGTTGATTGTTTTAGTTTTTGAAACGATGAATGATATACAGTAGTTAAGATATTGAGGTCAACGGAAGAAATGCAAGTTTTGGTTTGAATTTGTCTTCCAAATTGGAGTTTCTACACATTGGATGTCAACTCTCTTGGTTGGAATCAATTTCGTCATGCATTCATAGCAAGAGGGCAAATAAATTATTAGAAGAAACAAGTCCCTGGGATATTATTTTTAATTTGGACATTCTGTTTCTTTTTTTCCATCAATGTAAATTAATCGAACTTCAATCTCCAATTTAAACATATGAAATTGTGCAAGCTTTAAGCACTCGTAAAGAAAAATTAGAGCAGAGTGAGATTGTCACCTTCACGAACAGGTCCTTTCATATTTTGGGTAGTCATAAAACTGAACCCTAACTTGAGTCACCTGTCCTCTTGATCCAGTTCGTCCCATAAACTTGACAGCAACTGCTAGCTTCACATCGGAGTCCATTCTGGATTGAAGAATCGGCAGCGGCAGATAGGGAGTATCGTTGGCTGTTCTTAGAAGAAGAAAAAAAAACCTCTTCTATTCATGAACTTCTCCGCATAAACTATATTCTTGGGCAGCCTACTTGAAGCTGGATAAAGTCATTTTTGTAGCTACTGCCCGACTCTATAAGCCCCCTAGGCGCAAAGATTTGTACAAATTTTCTTTTTATTTTTACGCGGGCGCTTAGGTGCGACTTAGGCGCCTCGCCTCGCCTAACACAATATTGGCCTGACATTGGTGTGACTCATATTATGACCTCTAATCTGACTAATTGGGCCAACCGAGCAAAGCGAGGGAGGATATTTATATGATCATTTTTTTTTTGTAACATAAAAAGATTGGATTTGGTGTTCATGATTGGTCTTTTTCACTTGATACAATTATCCCTTCCTTTTTGTCCAATTACTATAATTCCTTGTGTATCCTATTTTTTTAGGGGTATAATTGGAAAGCAAACTTTAATATAACATATCTAAATATCCGTGCCTTGGAATTTTACAACTTTTATCCCGTTAAATAGGTAATAAAAAAAGCTATGCAATGAGTACAAACAACAATATCAAATTTTGAGTTTTTACGAAAAATTCGGAGGTATTTATCATTTTAGGCACACTTTTAGAAAATTAAATGTATATTCATTATGCAAACCACCATAAAGGATACATAATATTTTATGTAGCCATATTTTGGTGTATGCATCAACTAATTTTCTGTTGCAACTAATAAAACGATGTACTCCCACCGTTTCAAGAAAAATGATACTTTCATTTTAGGCACAATTCTCGAAAGTTGAATGCATAACCATTATGCAAACCACCACAAAGGATGCATAACACATCATGCAACCATATTTTGGTTTATAGATCGACTGATTTTCCGTTTCAGAAAAAAGTAATACTTTCACATTCCGTTTCAGGAAAAATGATCCTTTCTCCCCGTTTCGTGAAAACTGATACTTTCGCCCCGTTTCACGAAAAATGATATTCTCGCTTCGTTTTGGGAAAAATGATACTTTTTCTGGAACAGAACGAAAACATCACTATTTCTGAAAACGGGGCAAAAGTATCATTTTTTCTGAGACGAGGCGAAAGTATCACTTTTTATGAAACGGGGACAAAGGATCATTTTTCCTGAAACAAAATATGAAAGTAGTCGTGGACAAACCCCATCTTCAGATTCTCCTTCGATCGGTCCTCCCACCGTGGCAACGGTTGTACTAGTATGAAACTTCATTTCTCCATGTGAAGGTATTGATGGCAATGTCTCATGCAAAATTAAAACAAAACGAACCTATATAGAAACAATTTAACACAAAAATATTTAAAAGCGCAATTTAACGCCCTTGGATTTGTGTCATAGTTAGATGGTTTGTAGAAGCTGACACCGGGCTCTGTGCAAGGGAATCTAATGGAGTAGAAACCCTTCTTTCAATAAAATGCAGGCTGTTTGGAGGAGTAAGAGTTGCGATTTCGCTTGTTAGCATAGAAAGAGTTGTAGACATAGTTGGTCTATCTCTCGCGCATTCTTGCACACACAGTAGTCCTACTTGAATACATCTAAAAATTTCTGCCACTGGAGTTGATTCGTGCAGCATCGAAGGGTCGATCAACAATTCCATTTTACTTTCATTCCAAAGTTGCCATGCCTGAAACAATGCACTTTAGAAACTAGGATAGAGATCAACGTGAAGACTAATAAGTACTTGTTAAATCACTCGAAAGGAAAACACTGCTCACGTACATATCCTAAAAGGCTCAATGGTTGCTCGAGATGGTGAAAACTTGTTGTCTTTCTTCCACACACAACCTCGAGTAGCACTACCCCAAAGCTAAAAACATCAGACACCGGCCATCTAAGAGATACTCCGGGGGCGTATATCCCCTGCAATCAGTTATTTGAAAGCATATAATGGTTAAGAAATTCAAGTAATATATCCAACTGATGATGAGTCATATATTGAAACCAAACTCTTTTACTTACAGTGTCCCAACTACTCTTCTAGTACTTGCTTGCTGTTCATTACCTCCAAATATCCTTGCCATACCAAATTCTGAAATTTTCGGATTCAGGTCTTCGTCTAGGAGAATGTTACTAACTTTAAGGTCTCTATGAATGACTCTCATTCTAGAATCTCTGTGTAGATACAACATCCCCCGGCTTATCCCTTCAATGATTTGAAATCTCTTTCTCCAATCTAAGAGTTCGCGTTTTGTTGGATCTGACACAAACCAACCAGAACAAGTGAGGTTGCATGAGAAAGAAAACTGAAATACACACATTGACATTAGCACACAAAATGGATTCAGTGAAAGAGCAGCATCAAACCGAAAAGGAAGGCGTCCAAGCTTTTATTAGGCATGTATTCGTAAATCAACATATTTTCTTCCCCTTCAAGACAACAACCTAGAAGTCTAACCAGATTCCTGTGCTGAACTTTTATTAGACTTCATTTTTAAACTCATCTAATCCTTGTACAGAACCCTTCGAGAGCCTCTTCACGGCTATTTCCTGTCCATCAGATAACTTTCCCTGAACAGTAAGACAAAATTATGTGTTCATAACATTTCATATTTAGTTTCATTAGAATTTGATTTATTAGTCATGAAAGTTCAAGAATAAAGAACCAATCTTATTCTGTATAGTTACCTTGTACACCTTGGCCAAGCATATTAGCTTCACTAAAATTATTTGTGGCAACTGCTAGCTCTTGAAATTTGAAGACTTTCAATGGATCTCGAGTTTCTTTGTGGGTATTGTTCAAATCGGAAGCAATGTTTCCTATGATTTCAGATCAAATTTAGTGTTATTTTTTTCACTGACATTTTTTTTAAAAGCTCTAGGGGTGATATAGGGGACACCTCTTTGTTTTGGCAACCACTTCCAAAAGGAGTACATGCAAATGCTGATGGCAACTGTTCCTACAAGGGCTGCAATTACAATAACTAGCTTTGCATTCTTGCTTATACCACGAGATCTGTTGTGCTTTGAAGCAATATCAGTACCATTTTTTCGAGCAGGATCTGTACTGTTCTTCAGTTACAAGGAGTTACGCATGTAAGAACTAAGAAATACTTGTTTAGCAATGTAATGTAATATTCAAAAACTAACTGAATGAGAAAACTTGAGACCAATGTACAATCACTTACCAATTTCTGAATGAGCTAAGCGAATATAAAGATCTGAACCACGTTGATTACTAAATATCCACCCCATGTCATACACCAATACCAATATCATACGAATAAGCTAAGCACGAACAGTTCCTCAAGCAGATCGTTCTACAATCATCCAACTCTGTTATAAATAACGAGGAAACAATAGCATAATCAGGTACTTTCATGATTTCCAATCTTTTGAACCCATCAGAAGTGTCTGAATTCGTGAAGCTGCTATTTTGGCACTCCAGTTGCGTAATCCTGACACACCCACCTGACCAATTTCCATTACTCCATTCATCTTCAAACTTGGGTCTAAATCCTAATAGACAACTGCAAATCGACGCATTTGATGGATTGCAACTGCCGAACGGACCACATCTTCCATAAATACAACAGCTATTATTTTGTGATGACCAAAATTCATACAAGTTATTCAGATTCACATCCCACTTCTTTCCATGAAATGCTCCATGGTGATCCAATGCGAATTGCGTTTTCAAGTTATCAGGATCCTTGTAGCTTATATACATATTATCTTCTGACAAAGAGAATGACTGGGCATATGACATCTCAGCTATGCCAATGAATACTATGCTATTCCACGGACCACTTCTCCAAAATAGAGAATTAGATCCATTTCTCCAGATAACCAGCTGAGGATGATTATCTTGAAACTCGAGCCCGGCTGAAAAAATCCCTGTTGAAGGATCGGATTCACTTTTCCACGATGTAAGCTCTAGTATCTTTCCTCTTACTCTACGTCCTCCAATATTCATTCCCGGAAGTAAAGTATTGGTTGGGTGATCGAAACTCCGCCATACAACATTGTTTAGCAATCTAAACTCAAGATTGCCGGAATCAAATAGCTCAGCAACTGAGTTATTAGGTGTAGTAATATTAGACACGTTTGTAGTCCAAAAAACAACTCCTCGTCCGTCTGAAACCACAAGATTTCCGTCGCCTGCAATTCTTAAGGTTCCTGATGAATCTTTTAATGGGTTATTCCTGTTTGCAACCCATACAATGGTTCTCGGATCAAACTCATACCATATTCCGACATAACGATTTTTAGAATTAGGAGGACTGAAAAAGCCGAGTTTGAATATACGGCCGGCGGAAGTTAGAGTCTGAGAGTCAGTTATGTTTTGGGCTGGTGTAATGGTGCTGATATCTCTTGCATAGCAGTTCTGGAACACAAAAAACAAGAGAGAAAAATGAAGAAACCTATTGGCAATTCCAGCATGAATAATACTAAGATGGATCATAATTTGTTGATTGTTTTAAATTTGGGGATGAATGCTAAGCTAGTTAAGGTATTGAAGCCAAAGGCAAGTTCTTTCCTTTGAAGTTGTCTTCCAAGTTGAAGCTTCTGCTCATTGGAAGTCAACTCTATTTGTTGGTATCGATCTTGACTAGGTTCATGGAAAGATATACAATTTAATCAAACTTCAGTCTCCGATTCAAACATAAAAAAATTGTTCAAGTAAAGGTATTTTATAGCAATTCTGAACATTCAACAACACGCTACTTACCTTGAAAAATTAGAGGAGAGTGAGACTGTCACCTTCACGAACAGGTCCTTTCACATTCCACATGATCCAACGGTTTGGATCATTGAAAAACTTAACCATAACTTGAGTCACCTGTCCTCTTGATCCAGTTCGTCCCATAAACTTGAGAGCAACTGCTAGCTTCACACCGGAGTCCATTTTGTATGGAAGAAATTGCATGAAGAACCCTCTCCTGCTTTATGAATTTCAATCGGAGAAAATAAGGTTTCGATACGTTCGAAAATGCTTTTGGTGGGAATGGATACCAGTAGAACCTAAGGGTAGCTAACCTTTTAGGCTTTTACTACTATTTCATTCGGAAACAATTTTTTTTTTTAAGCAGCCTTTCAAGATAGTTGCCTGACAAAGCCGAGTTTGAATACCCCGCCGGTGGAAGTTAGTGTCTGAGAGTCAGTCAGTTATGGCTTTGGTTGGTGTAATGGTGCTGCTATCTACTGCATAGCAGATCTGAAACACAAAAAACAAGAGAGAAAAATGAAGAAAAATTAGAAACCTATTGACAATTCTACGAATAATTCTTAGACTGATCATAACTTGTTGATTGTTTTAGTTTTTGAGACGATGAATGATAGTTAAGATAATGAAGTCAACGGAACAAAGGCAAGTTTTGTCTTGAATTTGTCTTCCAAATTGAAGTTTCTACGATTTTTTTTTTTTTTTATGGAAAAAGTAATTTTATTAACTAGCAAATATACGTAACAATAGATTTGTAATTTCTTTTCTTTTCTTTTCTTTTCTTTTCTTTTCTTTTCCGGAAAAGAGACGCAAAACCTCATTCTATTGATTCATTAATAAGAATATTCCCAGAACTCCGAGGAATATTTGCCGTTACAAGATTTATGCAATTTCTAATATAGAGACGGTTCATAATGGCACTTAGAACCTCTCATTTCCATATGTGTTCTACAATATTTATATTACAAAAAGTGAAAATATCTGCTGCTTTCTTGATAACATATCTAGAAGCTAAAATAAAAGCGTTTAAAGTTGATTACATCATCTGTTTGATTTTCAAATTCAATACTAATTCTATATCTGTGTTTTCTGGCTTCAACATATCTTTCCATCAGCAGCCTTAAAGTTCCAGTCGAATCACTTTGGAATATAATTTCACCCCATTCGGTTGCCCATCGAAATGCAGCTTCAACACCTTTATCTTCTAGTTGTTCCATGCTGTTGCAATCTGCGTAGGAGCCCCTAGCTTCAATGGTTGCCCCTGCATAGTCGATTAGTGTTAGTCTAATTCCTGCAGTAGACAAAGGATTATTCATAGACAGAGCTACATTTATTCTTAGAGTCATGAAGGTATGATTTCTTCCTGGTTCTCTGTCAAGGATTTGTAAGTTTTCATCATTCATAGGATTGTAGTACAGATTTCGCATGATATTATAATTTGGGCGTGCAACCTCCATTTGTCTATTGATAAACCTTACTATTTGTTGTGCTGTGATTGCACTATTTGCCTTATTTTCTGGAAAGTGATTTCACATTTTGCTTTCCAAATGTGCCAAGATATCAATCCACAAAATTCAGGCCATCCAAGAATGCATTTTCCTTTATTTTCTTCTTTGAACCAAGTATTTAACTATTCATGGAAATCGTTACTATTATCTCTTATGTAGTTCATATCATAGTTTAAGTGTCTCCAAACCTGTTTCGTGAAGTTGCATTTCATAAATAGATGAGTTAAGGATTCCTCCTCAGTGTTACAGAGTTTACATTTTGTGTCTATATTTGAAAGAATTGCAGCCATTTTTAAACCTGTCGGGAGGATCGACTGTGCTGCTTTTCATAAGAATATTTTAATAGAAGGAGTTGTTTTAATATTCCATACCTTCCCCCAATCCCAGATTTTCTTGTCTTCTTCCTTTTGAGTTGGAATTGGTACGTCCACTATCTTTTGAAATATTTGTGAGTCAAAGAATTTACTTAGTTTTTCTAAATCCCAAGTGTTGTTGTCTGTTATTAAGTGACATACCTTACTTAAGTTTCCCGTTCCCGTTTCTGGTTTCGATATCAGAGTTGTAGTATTTGGTATCCAATTGTCGTCCCAGATGTCAATCAGATTGCCATTTCCCAGTTTCCAAGTACAATTCTTTTTTATTTGTTGTAT
This sequence comes from Papaver somniferum, assembly GCF_003573695.1. NCBI lineage: Eukaryota > Viridiplantae > Streptophyta > Magnoliopsida > Ranunculales > Papaveraceae > Papaver > Papaver somniferum. The sequence continues at coordinate 145,687,810 of NC_039362.1, forward strand.
TCCATTGTGAATCCTTTTCCAGACCCAACTAGCTCCTACACTTGGCTTAGTTTTTGTATGTAAAATGTCATTTTTCGGAAAGTATTTGGCTTTCAAAACAGTACCACACATTGAGTCTGGATTTTCCTTAAGTCTCCATCCTACCTTGGCTATCATTGCCAAATTAAAGTTCTCTACATTTTGAATTCCTAAGCCTCCCTCTTTCAGTGCTTTACATACATACTGCCAACCTTTTAAATAAACTCCTTTTTTCCCTTTTATATTTTTACCATTTTCGTCTTTCCCCCACCAATAATCTCGTTGGAGTTTTGTTAGAGTTTTGCAAAGTTTTTTGGGGATTTTAAAACAGTTCATTTGATAAACTGCCAAAGAAGAAGTCACATTTTTTACCATAATTGTTCTGCCAGCATTGTTAAGATTAATTCCTCTCCAGTTATGTAACCTATTTTTCATTTTTTGAACCAGAGGTTCAAAGCTTTGGATTTTAGACCGATTAGTAAATAAAGGAGAACCCAAATATCTATCATTTAAAGGGATAGAGTTCACTCCTAATATTTGTTGTATTTCAGACATATTTTCAGGCTCAGTTTTAGGACTAAAGAATACCCCTGACTTACTAAAATTTATTAGCCATCCCGAGGCATCTCCAAAAGATTTAAACATCTCAACAAGATTTCTACTAGTTTTTGCATTTGCTTTACAGAAGATGATGCAGTCGTCTGCGAAAAGTAGATGACTCACAGGGGGGGCATATCTTGATATCTTAATGCCTTGAATTAGGCCTTTATTTTCTGCATTCATAATTGTTCTAGATCAAGCTTCCATACAACAAAGGAATAAGTAGGGGATAGTGGATCTCCCTGTCTTAAACCTCTCATTGGCTTAAAGAATTCAGTTGGTGAACCATTTAGTAGAACAGATAAAGTGGTACTAGAGATACATTGTAATACCAAATTACACCAATTTTCCGAGAAGCCTAATCGTCTCATGATGGCGATTAAAAAATTCCATTCGACTCTGTCAAACGCCTTTGACATGTCAATTTTTAAACCCATCATCCCTTTTTTACTTTTGGTGTTACGCATTTTATGTATTATTTTATGGGCTATAATTATATTATCAGCAATCTGCCTTCCCGGAATGAAGGAAGATTGATAAGGACTGAAAAAGCAGGGGTCTAATAACACCACCCAATATTTCTCTTAGCAATATGTATGGACAAACTCGAATTTATTTTTAAGAGAATCAACAAGACTCAATCAATTAAAAGTATATCAACGAGTTTATATCTCTCTCTCTTGATTTGATTTCCTCAAACAAAAACTGCAAGTACTAATCAAATACAAGGAATAACTTGGATGGTACCAAAGACCAATATCTAAGGATCAATCAATGACAATCAACAAACAAAGGTTGGATTACTCTAATTGATGATCTAACACACAACTTGTATTATTTCAATTATAAAGATAAAAAAATATAATGCGGAAACTGAAATAACAAAGACACCAGAAATTTTGTTAACGAGGAACCCGCAAATGCAGAAAAACCCCGGGACCTAATCCAGATTGAACACACACTGTATTAAGCCGCTACAGACACTAGCCTACTCCAAGTTAACTTCGGACTGGACTGCAGAATCAGTCTCCCACTGACCCAAGGTACAGTTGTACTCCCTACGCCTCTGATCCCAGCAGGATATTGCGCACTTGATTCCCTTAGCTAATCTCACCCACAACTAAGAGTTGCTACGACCCAAAATCGCAGGCTTTGAAAATAAACAAATCTGTCTCACACAGACAAGTCTATCAAAGGATCAATCTGTATCCCACAGAAAAACCCTAAAGTTTTTGTTCCGTCTTTTGATAATAATCAAGGTGAACAGGAACCAATTGATAATCTTGTCTTATATTCCCGAAGAACAGCCTAGATAAATCAATCACCTCACAAAAATCTTAATCGTATGGTAACAAAACAAGATGTTGCGGAATCAGAAACAATGAGACGAAGATGTTTGTGACTACTTTTTATATCTTTCCTATCAGAGATATTAATCTCAAGCCAATCAATCTGATTGTACTCGTACGATAGAAGATGCAAGATCATATCACACAACTACGATAAAAGTAGTATCGGTCTGGCTTCACAATCCCAATGAAGTCTTTAAGTCGTTAACCTGGTTTTAGAAGAAGAAAACCAAAGGTTAAAGGAGAATCGACTCTAGCACGCAAACTAGTATCACACGTGAAGTGTGGGTATTAGTTTTGCACAATACTAGATGTCTCCTTTATATAGTCTTTCAAATCAGGGTTTCGCCTTGGTCACAAAGCAAACAATATCCACCGTTAGATGAAAACCTGATTTAGGTTCAAGCTAATATTTCTCAACCGTTAGATCGAAAACTTAGCTTGTTATACACAAATGAAATGCACGCTTCTGGGTTTGTTAACCGTACTCAAACGTATACAATTGTTGGTTCAACAATAGTTAACTAAAAGGTTAGCCATATGAGCATTTCATACCAACCATATTCTTCTTCACCATAACGAGTTCAAATGACTTCAAATGAACTTGTTAGAGAGTTTTTCAATTGCAAGGAAATCTTATGTACTACACAAGACACAATTGAAGCAAAGATGATCTGATTCACTTGAATCGGTTCATGAACTTTTATAGCCATGGTTTGCAAACTGTATTCTTAGTCTTTATAAGATTAAGTTCATAAATCATCTTCAGATATATAACTTTCTTAAGTTCGCACACTAGGTTCGCGGACTTAAGCAACCGGGCAGAGTTTACAAACTCCAACAGAAAATCTCGGCAAAGACTTTCCGCCGGTTCGCGGACTGGTACTCACGCAACAAGTCTGTCAACTTCAGCAGAATTTCTCTGGATGAGAAGTTCGGCAGTTCGCGGACTGAGTTTGCGGACTTGGCAACAAGCCATTCTTCCGGTTTCTCTTGATCAACAAAGTTCGTAAACTTTGGTTCAAGGGATAGGACTTATGCACATATGTGTTTCCACAACAATACTTATGTCCATCATTGGTTATTGATAGGGTTTTTTGATTGTGTTGCAGTAATAGGATTCGAACTCTAAGACTTGTGAAGATTAAATTTAAAGGTTTAAATAAAATAATAAACAAAGGCGAGAGTTACTGGGACTAGGATTCCACCAAATATTCAAAATTCATGCGATTCACCTATTTATTCTAAACCATTATAGCTCATTCAATAAGAATTTTGACTCTATTTCTTTGCCTAAGGTAGATTCTTAATATATTAATTGTAAATCTTAAGCATGGCATATCAAAAGAATTAATCCTAAGCATAAACCATCAAACGAAATGACAATTAATTAAGATTTTTTTTTTAATTTTAATTCAATGCAAATAGTCATATAAAGAATTAAATGAATTTACCACATGATGAATTTTGGTTTCCTCCGTCGTCCCAGAGAAAGGTTTAGCTCCACATAGTGAAAAACACGCTCAAAATATATTTTTATAGCTCAAATAGTGTTTACAAGGAAGAAAATGGAGGAAAATAACATAAACCAGAAGTTTGTAACGCTTAATGGTCGTTACAACTCACTGTTACAACTGTTGCGAAGAACTATAGTTATATAGTATCGCAGAAGAACTGTCGTTTATGGATTGGATATGTGACGGTCAAGAATGACAGTTCTTATCAGTTTATTGTTCTTCAGCTTCTCTTTCTCTGCAGCAGCAGAGAAATCTGCTATGCAGCTTCTTATTCTTCTCTGTAGCCTATCCCCAACTCTCGATACCATTCTCTGCAACACCAGCACCCTTTATATCGCCAGCATCACCAAGAAATCTCGCTCAATCACTCCAAATTTTCTTCCATTACTCGGCAGTAAAAGAATATATCCTCGAGATATTTTCTTCTCAAATTTATCTTCTCACGCTTCTTCTCATGTTGAAATACTCCAAACGCGCTCAGTCAGCATCCCAGAAGTGGTTAAACGCACATCAACCACACGCAACCATCCAAATCACACACACAGAACTCGGGTTACTCTGTTTTATCCAAAAGCAATGATCCGGCCTTGTTAATCGATTCTAACCAATATGCCCATCCTGTTTTGTCGTAACAGGATCATACTAATCCAACTCACAGAAATAATCTCTCTCAAATCACTCCCTGTTTCAAACTAAAAACCCGAGAAATACCTATCTTCCCTGATTTGCTCAATCGAATTATCTATCCAAATTCTTTCGAATACAATGACTATACCAATCATGTTTAGTGTTAACAGGTCCAACAAAATTGAATCCAGCGATTGAATCTTCCCCGAACAGCCCTGAAATTCATATCCAAAATCTGCCTGAAATTGCCCGCGAATATTTATCTTCCTGTTTTGCTCTAACATGATTCTTCAGCCAACTATGATTGAATCCATTGCATATATCAGCCCTTTTTAGTCTTAATAAACCCAGCCCAACAAAATTCAGGGATTGAATCTCTCTAAAACTCGACTAAAATCCGAACTCTAATCTGTTCTTCCCTGGGACCAGTTTCCCGCCAAAATCTGGAATTTGAATTGTTGAAGATGACCTCCCCTTATCCTATGATGGGGTGCGAATAGTAAGTGGGCCCCCCTTAATAATTAAGGTGCCCCTTATCCAAAGTAGGGGTCAGTTTAGCAAGTGTCCTCCGGGGTGCAAAAACTACTTTTCGAGCAACTTTCTCCATAAGAGCTTATTTCCTTAAAATGACATAAAACAAGTTTATTAGTAATAAAATGAGGCCTAGCTAATATAGTTATGGGTGAAAATGCGTCGCACTTGCGTGCTTATCAATTATGTAATCTAAACTCTCATTCCAACCATTGAAACATTCTTAGAGGATGTTATACAATTGTTACACCATTTCTCGTCAAGCAATTTTCAAAGTGATTGAAACATATCATGACTTTCGTCACTAGGTAAAGATAAACATGATCGAAGCGAAATGCTTACCAACACATATTTCGAGATATAGATAGGCGAGGTATACTCGGCTCAAAATACCAAATGTGTATAATCTAAGTCTATATATAACATACGACTTTTTGTCTCAAGAAGTAGGAGATAGAGTAGATAGACTTTTGAGTGACAGATAAGTTCAAGTCTTCACATACCTTTTTGTCGAGAAGTTCCACCGGTTCCTTGAGTAGTTCTTCTTCTTGTATGATGAATCGCCATGAAGTCCTTGAGCTCAACTACACTTTCTATCCTGGTCCGAGACTTAGCTATAGTAGACTAGAAATGAAGACTTATAGTTTTAATCACTAACATTGAAAAACATGCTTGAGATAGAAATGCATGCGAGTTCGACCGAGAAATGCTCTAACAATCTCCCCCTTTGTCAATTTTAGTGAAAAAACTATCAATACATATGGAATACAAAAAAAAGATAAAGAAACTTTAGTAACTCCTATTCCACATGTCTAATATTCAACATTCCTCGAAATCTTCGTCACTTCCAAGTACTCCAATGATCCCAAAGGTTGTAAGTTTAGCATCACCGTTGTTGAAGATCCGTAGCTATGACAATGAGAAAGCATCGGTCTCGATCATTGTTATACAGTGTCATAGTATTATTACACAGTGTCAAAGTCCAATTGTATCACAACTTCAACAATAATACTATGGTGATATGTATCACTCCCCCTTAGTCAATACTCCATCTCACATGGAAACCACTCCCCCTTACATAATGATCCGAAAACCATATGTATTTGTAGTATGAACTACATATTAATTCTCCCTCTTTTTGTCAATAAAATTGGCAAAGGTACAAGAACGGGATCATAATAAAATTTACGTAAGAGACATTTCATGACTAAAATAAAATACATACCATCTAATTTAGATGCAATCATATAGCCGAAGCTAATAACATTCATTACACTACACCATTTTTCCAGATTCGCAATTAAAATTCGTAACGGCCCAGCAGCCGTTACGAATATTTCTGTTACAAAAAGCCGTTACAACCTGGTTGTAACACGCTGAAGCCGTTACAAATTTTTTTTATGATTCGTAACAGATGCTAGCCGTTACGAATCGTAACAGGCTAATTGTTTACGCGTGCTGCTCATACGCTTGGTCACACTAGACTCGGGTAACATGTGTATTTGCGTGTGTGTCATTCAGCCATGTGCCATTTTTTTCCACCCAACATGAATTACACTAGAGGATAATTTCACCCTTAAAGATATGATTTTATCCCCCTCTCATCGAGTAGTGAACTACATTTCTCGCTTCCCTTCCTCTTTCTTTTTTTCTCCCCCTTCTCATCGAGTAAACCCATTTCTCTTCTCTTCCCCATGAATACAGATTAACCACATCTGATTTTAGTTCTTCTCAACTGAAGATCTCAGTTCTTTAATCATCATCGTCGTCGTCATCATCATCAGTTTAGGGTTTCGATTTCAGTTTTATCATCACCAGTTTTAGGGTTTTCTCTAATCTGTTATCAAATCATCTAATCTTTGAAGAATTGATCTTCAATCGTCTGTTAAGCGAGTTTAGGTTTTCCATTTTACAGATCTCTGTAAGTATTTATCATCTGTAGGATTTCGGTTTGTAAATTAGATTTTAGGGTTTCAGTATTTCAATCGATTTAGGGTTTCTTGCTACTCGTTGATTTGGTATTGAAATTCTTAGGGTTGGGTTTGATTTTCTACAGACAAAGCCATATTTAATTAGGGTTTGATTTGAATCGTCGTAAACAGACTAGAAACCTTCTCAATATGATGTACATAGTTAATATTTATGAATCTGTTATTATTTATGAATCTGAACTGAGAGCATATTAGATTTCTGATTCTGATTTACGATTTCAGTTGTGGTATGTATTGTTCATTGCAAAAATAAGGTTTATTGTTAAGTTTATGTATCTTTAATAATTATACATGACATGTAGGGTTTAGTCTAATGGAAATAAGTTTAAAAGTTTTCATGTAACTCATCTTTAAGAGTAATAACCAATCTCAATTAGAGTCTGACTATAATTAGCTCTAGATTATCATTCTTTCTATAGTTTCATTACTTTCAACGACGTCCTTGTTTTGAATGAAACATTTATTATGCTTTAACTGTAGATTTACAAGGAAAATGAGGAAATTTCATACGTAAATGGATAATTTGCGTCTAAATATTTCATTGATGTTAACACCTTAGAGATTTTTGGTTGATTTCAGAGGTGTGGTTTGGTCGGACGAGCTATCCAAGTTGAAGATATCTGTATCTCAAGGGTGTTACCTCCTACCCAATGACTTCAATAAATTTATAGTGCACAATGTCAAGGAGCTCAAATTGTTGATGATGCACAACAGGTAAAACCACTTTCCATTTCATCTCCCTTGTAGTAAGATTTACCATGTAAAGATGAGTTTTCACTTTCCTCCGACCTTTCTATGTGCTTAGGTTTCTCTTTTTCTTCTCTATGGTATTGGTATTGATTTTTACTTGTCACCTTTATCTTACCTGATTCAGGACTTTTTGTGCTGAGATTGCACAAAACTTTTTATAATAAAGAGGAAGGATATTGTTGAGCGCGCATATCAGTCGTAACTTGTATGTCTGTGTTTCCAACAAGACAGCTAGGTAGCGCAGCCAGGAAGACGAGTATTCTGATCTTACTTTAATATCCAAAAATTCGTATTTGTTACAAGTATAACTTGGATTTGTGATCTGAAATTTTTTCTTGGTGCAGGTTGATCTTGCATAAAATATCTTTGTAGACTTGCCTGACACAGTTGGGAGTTTACGGTATCTTAAGGTACTCCAATCTTCTTTTTTCCTACTATTGTCAATTATCTGAATCATATCATCATTTACTTAGTCGAATTTTTTGTAGGCTCTGCATCTGAGTAATAATGGCCTCAAATCCATTCCTTCGACGCTATTCAAAATGTGCACCCAGCTCTCGACTCTTGATCTTCATAATACAGAAATCACAATTGATATTCTCAGTCAGGTATTGACTTTTGATTCTTTTTTTTATCTAAAACTTGTGCAAGAGGTGATAGTCTTATGTATCCAAGTATTATGTCACACAAGCAGTTTGAAGGGTGGGAAAGTTTTGATGAGCGTCGTAGATTAAAGCATCAAAAGCAACTGGATTTCAGAGTTGGAAGTTCTGGTGTGTTTGATAAAGGTGCTGATAAATATTAAAAAGGTACTCGATCTCTCAAGTCGCACATTGCCAAAGTATATGAATGCAGTTCCATATACATTTCAGATGATCAATCAAACATAACTTATATGTTGAATGCTTTTTCATAGTAGTTTTTTTTTATTCTTACTTTTGTAATTACAATATGCTTTTGTGCAAAAAAAATTAAAGGTATTGTAATCTTCCAATGTTTGCTGTGTCTGAGTTTCAGTCTTCAAATGTTTGCTTTCTCTGCGTAGTTTGGCCGAACATGCCAGTTGTTTCTCCTTCATATTCCTAGTATTTTCTTCTCATAATATTTAGAAATGAATTTTCTTGTCATCAGGGTGTTCCTTTAAGAATTGAAATTGGATCTCGCGATGTTATGTGAGTCATGTTTGTGTAGATTTTTAGGTTACAAGTCCTAAAAAGAGTATATGTCATGGTTTGTGTAGTTTACATTCTCAGTATATCTTGCGTCTATCTTGTGGGGTTGTAGCTGGGTTGTTTGGTCAGACATTTACATACCGGCTAGATGTTGTTAGGAGGCGGATGCAGGTACCTCTTGGTTTTTTTGTGTCCGCATATTCTATCTTAAGTATTCGTAACGACATTCAGTTTAAACTTACTTTCTTTATTACTCAACTTAAACTTGCTTTCTTTGGTCTTTTTTCTGTGCATATTGTTCCTTCACTAATTATTGCATTCAAGGCGTACGACATGATGAAGTCTTGGCTACGAGTTTCTTTACTAAATTTCTACTGTGTTTTGTATCAACAAGGATATGTGATTAAACAACAAGAAGCACAAAGCAATCTAGTACGAAATCGCCAAGAAGATAAATCTGTATTAGTAAGTTACAAACAACTCAAAGTCTTTGATTTTAAAATTCAACCTGCTAATTATTTTCCTGGCATGTTGATCTTACAAACTGTCTTAAAAGCCTCTTTTTTTTTTCAATGTGCAGGTTGGCATACATATTTCTGGATAGATTTAGTTCCCCTCTTTGTAAGCTTGGTAATCCCTCGAGCTCTTTATACATGTTTTCATGATTTCCTATTTCACCAATCTTTGATTTTTGATTATGTTATCGTTTTTGTATTGTCCTATGTGTGATGTTATGTGTTATCTCTAACCAACTAAATTTGATTTACACTCTTGCATTTGCCTAATTTTCTTGTCTAACAACGTTGCTGTTAAACCGTTGTTAACAGTGTTTTGTGTCTGCAGGTGAAGTACTGCATAGCTGCTTATTTCTTGGTAGAGAGATCCTGTAAGAGCAATGACCATTGGATTGAAGATGTGTAGCTGTTATCGCGTTGGATTCCATCAGCTTTGTGAATCCTACTTCAGATGCAGCAGTCTGTGGCATGAGAAGGCTTTTATGTGAGTCGTGTTTCTGTTCCTGTTAGCATGTGACATGGGAAAACTTAGATATAAGTTATGAACTTAGAAAGTTTTTTAAGTTTCTATGAACTGAACTTTGGAAGTTAGTAAATTTCTATCTGTGTATTCCCTCAGAATTTGATACTTAACAAAAAAAAATTGGTACTTAGAAAAACTTGTGTTTTTTATATGAATGTGTAGATATGAATTGATTGAGTATAGTATGAATTGATTGAAACTATTTTTAGATATGGATGATCGGTAGAATGAAATGTGTATTTATTTGGAATTCCGGCGTATCCCGGTCGAGAATGAGCTGCCGGTCAACCTTGATCCGGTCAAAATTGGTCATTGCTGACTGATTTTGACCAGGTCAAGGTTGACCGACAATAATATTTTTACAGTTACAAAAAAATTCATAACGGCTTTAACTTGTTACAACGTCCTGTTACTAACTAAATTCGTAACGGCTTGAGCATGTTATGACGGTGCCACGTAGTAACGACTCTAAGCTGTTACAAGGGCCGTTACGAAAAAAATTCGTAACAACTAGTGGGCCGTTGCGAAAAAATTGTAGCACCCCTTTTCGTAACGGTCAGGAACCGTTACAACCCCGATTCATAACGCTCAAAAACCGTTTCGAATCGGAAAAAATGGTGTAGTGTTAAGAAGTTTAAAGATACAAGATAACCCCTTTAAAATTCCACAACAGCACACCCCTCAAGATATGACCATTAAGCACAAGTTCAAAAGAACTCTCCCCCATTTTATGTCATTCCCAAGGGAACAACAAGAGCGACCTTAATTTCAAAAGAAAAGAAGGATTTTGATTGGACACCAAAAACCATGAGAATGATTTTCTATATCCAAAAACTCAATCAAATTAATTACAAATAAACCCATGATTAATTTAATCGGAATACGCAATCAAATTAAACACACAAGTGATCAACTTAATTGATTATGCTCGACATAAGAGAACTTACGGAGCATACGACTAACATAACCATTAGAAAATGAATAGGATAGTCGTTCATATGCTTAACATAAGAGGAATCTTACAGAGTATGAAAATACTCAACTAGATTAATTACAAGAGAATCCATAATTAATCTAATTGGAATACACAACCAAACTAATTACAAAAGTAATCAATTTAATTTTCATTTGTGTTGCTCGACATAAAAAGACTTATGGAGCAATAACTAAATAACCAAAAAAGATGATTAATTTAGTTCAAGAATGCTCAACATAAAGTATCTTACGGAACAACCGACAAAGATAATAAAAAATTAATCATCTTGGTTGTATCGTGCTCAACATAAGACACATTACGGAGCCTCACAGTATTACATAAAATATGGATCAGTGAAGATCAATAATGTGGAATACACAAGGATTCATTCTATCTTCCATCACTATTTGGATAACGATATTAATAGACATAATCCTTGAAAACAAAATATTTTAACCTACATTTCATCAAATATTTGAAAATATAGGCTTAACTTTTGTATTTGTTGTCAAGAGTTCATCGATCTTGTATCAATATTTGCGTATCGACAGGTAAAAGAGTTAACATTAGACAACATATGGACATTTTATGTAGCAAGTTTTAATTTGAAAGATTGACATTCAAAAGCTAAACATAAGAGTTATTACATCACATAAAGTATTAAGATAAGTTCACACCGACAAGAGAAGAGAAAATAGTAAACAACATAATAAGTTCAAGTACTAATCACTCAAACCATAGTGATCTCTTTCAATCTCATAGAATTTTTCCAAGAGTTCTGGAAAAGCTTCTCCAGCATATTCAACTTTCTCCCGGAGAACAACATTTTCTTCTCTTGCTTGGGAAAGTTCTTCTTGGAGACGAGCAATTTCGTCAGCAGCTGAGACACATGGATTTCTTGGGACGTTTCTGACAGTAGAAGGCCTAATCTTTTCAATACTAGACATCTTCAGCACAACTGGTCCTCCAAGATTGGACCCAATCATCTGAAGATTGGAGTTAGCACAAATCCTTGAAATGAGACAAGGTAATCCAGGTTTCCTACCACTGTGTCTAACACCAATCATAGAGTTAATAATAATTCCACAAAAATCAAGTTATCTTCTTTCAACAATAAGATAAATGAACTCAGTAAGATCCTTGGTCCAACGATTGCTGTCACAGGTACTTGGCATCATATATGCTACAATGAGTTTTGCAGCAACTTTGAGATGTAGGATGGCTCCTCTTATATAAACCTTACCATCATTTCGAACAAGGTTTTGATCAAACAACATGTTGGAAAAATTTTCTAACGACAATCTCCCATACTCAGGTGGAGGGAACCTAACACCTCCAATAGGTACATTAAGCAAGTATGAGATGGTTGACCTGTTCACAGTAATAACAGTACCTCCTACCATGGTTTTGAAGGAGTAGTCATCAGTATTTTCCCCGTGAATGTTTGCATAAAACTGACCAACTGTTTCAGAGTGAACCATACATAAGGGTCTGTTGATGATTCTCCAGTGGTGATGATTGAAGAAATTGTTCAACTCAGGAACACTAATTTTTGAAGGGTCAAAAAAACCGTTCACGAATGGGTGTTTTGTTCATGAATTCTAAATACAGTTCACGAGCCGTGGGGTTAACAAAACTAGCACAATTACTTGGGTCGAAAAAAGATTCGTCTCTAGGTTGTTGGCTAGAGCTACCTACACGTCTATTTCTTCTATGTTCCATGGCAGTAGAACTTCAAGAGAAAGTAAATGTACTTATTTGGTTTGCGAACTGGTACTAATGGTGAAATACAAACACGAACTTAGATGAACAATCCACTTTTGACCCAAGAAGCAGTGTCTTCTTCTGATTCCAATGGTACAATCTATTGTCAAGAAGATTGAGAGGAGGAATCGACATGGGCAGAAGTATGCGAACTGTTGGTTTTTCTCTTTGAGTTCTCGTACTGGAGAAGAAGGTGAAGATAACGAGAAGGAAAAATAAGAGAGAAAGAAAAAATTTTAAGATGTCAAGCAAACAGTTTGACACGTTCAGGTACTAGACTCATACATGAGACGGTTCCTGAGCCAAGGCGTGCGAACTGCTTGTGTCAACTAAGGACGTGTTTGGTACAACAAGGACCATTAGTCTAAAATGTTTGCATATCATAACACCATGAGAGATCTTCTTTCCAACAGCTCTTACACCTTGAAGTACTGAGACCATCCCAGAATATAATTATTATAGAACTATCAAAGAGTATTATCAGAATTAATTTGACGATCTGATTTCTCTTTTTCCATCCTATCAGAAATTGTTTTTGACAGTAGTTTTTTCTGAAACTATCTTCAAAACAATTATCAGGAATTGGGTAATGACAAAATTTATTCGTAACGAGGTATTCATGTGACTGAGATTTAAACTCCTCTTGAACCAGGACTTGCAGTTTATTGCTAGAAGATCCCAGAAGAGGAGTACGACTCTAATTGATAATTGAATCAATGTCAACCTCTACATAAATATTATTTGTCATAACTTGGTTTAGCCTTTCAAGAGATTCTTGCTCATTCTGGAGAAACAAATCAACATCAGAAGATAGGCTTTCAAGTTTCTTTTCAGTTTCAGAAAATATTTCAAGGGCTTTTGTACCTGGTGGAGGTTTAGATAGAATTTCTTCTACAAATTTTAATAAATCGGTCATGGAAGAGAATTCTGAAATCCCTGGATCTAGTGGTGCATTCATTGAGATATCACTATTGTCCATAGAGTCAGACGCTACAAACACAGACTTGTAAGGTCTTGAACGTGTTTGCCTGCTCTGATACCAATTGAAAAAGCGGGGGTCTAACAACACCACCCAATATTTCTCTTAGCAATTTGTATGGACAAACTCGAATATACTTTTAAGAGAACCAACAAGACTCAATCAATTAAAAGTACATCAACGAGTTTATATCTCTCTCCCTCTTGATTTGATTTCCTCAAACAGAAACTGCGAGTACTAATTAAATACAAGGAATAACTTGGATGGTACCAAAGACCAATATCCAAGGATCAATCAATGAAAGTCAACAACCAAAGGTTGGATCACTCTAATTGATGATCTAACGCACAACCTGTATTATTTCAATTATAAAGATAAAACAATATAATGCGGAAACTGAAATAACACAAACACAAGAAATTTTGTTAACGAGGAAACCGCAAATGCAGAAAAACCTCGGGACCTAGTCCATATTGAACACACACTGTATTAAGCCGCTACAGACACTATCCTACTGAAATCTATCTTCGGACTGGACTGTAGTTGAACCCCAATCAGTCTCCCACTGATCCAAGGTACAGTTGTACTCCCTACGCCTCTGATCCCAGCAGGATACTGCGTACTTGATTCCCTTAGCTGATCTCACCCACAACTAAGAGTTGCTACGACCCAAAATCGCAGGCTTTGACAATAAACAAGTCTGTCTTACACAGAAAAGTCTATCAAAGGATCAATCTGTCTCCCACAGAAAAACCCTAAAGTTTTTGTTCCGTCTTTTGATAGTAATCAAGGTGAACAGGAACCAATTGATAATCCGGTCTTATATTCCCGAAGAACAGCCCAGATAAATCAATCACCTCATAACAATCTTAATCATATGGTAGTGAAACAAGATGTTGCAGAATCGCAAACAATGAGACGAAAATGTTTGTGACTACTTTTTATATCTTGCCTATCGGAGATATTAATCTCAAGCCAATCAATCTGATTGTACTCGTACGATAGAAGATGCAAGATCAGATCACACAACTATGATAAAAGTAGTATCGGTCTGGCTTCACAATCCCAATGAAGTCTTTAAGTCGCTAACCTGGTTTTAGAAGAAGAAAACCAAAGGTTAAAGGAGAATCGACTCTAGCACGCAAACTAGTATCACACATGAAGTGTGGGGATTAGTTTTGCACAATATTAGATGTCTCCTTTATATAGTCTTTCAAATAAGGGTTTCGCCTTGGTCACAAAGCAAATAATATCCACCGTTAGATGAAAACCTGATTTAGATTCAAGCTAATATTTCTCAACCGTTAGATCGAAAACTTAGCTTGTTATACACAAATGAAATGCACGCTTCTAGGTTTTTTAACCGTACCCAAACGTGTACATTTTTTGGTTCAACAATAGTTAACCAAAAGGTTAGCCATATGAGCATTTCATACCAACCATATTCTTCTTCACCATAACTAGTTTAAATGACTTCAAATGAAGCAAAGATGATTTGATTCACTTGAATCGGTTCATGAACTTTTATAGCCACGGTTTGCAAACTGCATTCCTTAGTATTTATAAGTTTAAGTTCATAAATCATCTTCAGATATATAACCTTCTTAAGTTCGCACACTAGGTTCGAGGACTTAAGCAACCGGGCAGAGTTTACAAACTCCAACAGAAAATCTCGGCAAAGACTATCCGCCGGTTCACGGACTGGGTTCACGGACTGGTGCTCACGCAACAAGTTTGTCAACTCCAGCAGAATTTCTCGGGATGAGAAGTTCGGCAGTTCGCGGACTGAGTTCACGGACTTGGTAACAATCCATTCTTCCGGTTTCTCTTGATCAACAAAGTTCGCAAAATTTGGTTCAAGGGATAGGACTTATGCACATATGTGTTTCCACAACAATACTTATGTCCATCATTGGTTTTGTAATATAAACTCTCATTGCAACTATTGAAACATTCTTAGAGGATGTTATGTAGTTGCTACACCATTTCTCGTCAAAGCAATTTTCAAAGTGATTGAAACATATCATGACTTTCGTCACTAGGTAAATATAAACATGATCGAAGCGAAACGCTTACCAACACATATTTCGAGATATAGATAGGCGAGGTATATTCGGATCGAAATACCAAATGTGTATAATCTAAGTCTATATATAGCATATGACTTTTTATCTCAAAAAGTAGGAGATAGAGTAGATAGAATTTTGAGTGACAGATAAGTTCAAGTCTTCACGTACCTTTTTGTCGAGAAGTTCCACCGGTTCCTTGAGTAGTTCTTATTCTTGTATGATGAATCGCCATGAAGTCCTCGATCTCAACTACACTTTCTATCCTAGTCCGAGACTTAGCTATAATAGACTATAAATCAAGACTTATAGTTTTGATCACTAAAATTTACAAACATGCTTGAGATAGCAACGCATGCGAGTTCGACCGAGCAATGCTCTAACAATCTCCCCCTTTGTCAATTTTAATGACAAAACTATCAATAAATATGGAATACAAAAAAAATATAAAGAAACTTTAGTATCTCCTATTCCACATGTCTAATCTTCAATATTCCTCTAAATCTCTGTCACTTCCAAGTACTCCAACGATCCCAAAGGTTGTAAGTTTAGCATCAACGTTGTTGAAGATCCATAACTATAACAATGAGAAAGCATCGGTCTCGATCATTGTTATACAGTGTCATAGTATTATTACACAGTGTCAAAGTCCAATTGTATCACAACTTCAACAATAATACTATGGTGATATGTATCACTCCCCCTTAGTCAATACTCCATCTCACATGGAAACCACTCCCCCTTACATAATGATCCGAAAACCATATGTATTTGTAGTGTGAACTACATATTAATTCTCCCCCTTTTTGTCAATAAAATTGGCAAAGGTACAAGAACGGGATCATAATGAAATTTCCGTAAGAGACATTTCATGACTAAAAGAAAATACATACCATCTAATTTAGATGCAATCATATAACCGAAGCTAATAGCATTCATTAAGGAGTTTAAAGATACAAGATAACCCCTTTAAAATTCCACAGCCGCACACCCCTCAAGATATGACCATTAAGCACAAGTTCAAAAAAACTCTCCCCCATTTTATGTCATTCCCAAGGGAACAACAAGAGCGACCTTAATTTTAAAAGCAAAGAAGGATTTTGATTGGCACCAAAAACCACGAGAATGATTTTCTATATCCAAAAACTCAATCAAATTAATTACAAATAAACCCATGATTAATTTAATCGGAATACACAATCAAATTAAACACACAAGTGATCAACTTAATTGATTATGCTCGACATAAGAGAACTTACGAAGCACACGACTAACATAACCATTAGAAAATGAATAGGATAGTCGTTCATATACTTAACATAAGAGGAATCTTACGGAGTATGAAAATAATCAACTAGATTAATTACAAGAGAACCCATAATTAATCTAATTGGAATACACAACCAAAATAATTACAAAAGTAATCAATTTAATTGTCATTTGTTTTGCTCGACATAAAAAGATATACGGAGCAATAACTAAATAACCAAAAAAGATGAGTAATTTATTTCAAGAATGCTAAACATAAAGTATCTTAGGGAACAACCAACAAAGCTAATAAAAAATTAATCAACTTGGTTGTATCGTGCTCAACATAAGACACATTACGGAGCCTCACAGTATTACATAAAATATGGATCAGTGAAGATCAATACTGTCTAACAACACCACCCAATATTTCGCTTAGCAATCTGTATGGACAAACTCGAATATACTTTTAAGAGAATCAACAAAACTCAATCAATTAAAAGTATATCAACGAGTTTATATATCTATTCTTGATTTGATTTACTCAAGCAAGAACTGCGAGTTCTAATCAAATACAAGGAATAACTTGGATGATACCAAAGACCAATATCCAAGGATCAATCAATGACAATCAACAACCAAAGGTTGGATTACTCTAATTGATGATCTAACGCACAACCTGTATTATTTCAATTATAAAGATAAAACAATATAATGCGGAAATTGAAATAACACAGACACCAGAAATTTTGTTAACGAGGAAACCGCAAATGCAGAAAAACCCCGGTACCTAGTCCAGATTGAACACACACTGTATTAAGCCGCTACAGACTCTAGCCTACTCCAATCTAACTTCGGATTGGACTGTAGTTGAACCCCAATCAATCTCCCACTGATCCAAGGTACAGTTATTCTCCTACACATCTGATCCAAGCAGGATACTGTGCACTTGATTCCCTTAGCTGGTCTCACCCACAACTAAGAGTTGTTACGACCCAAAATCGCAGGCTTTGACAATAAACAAATCTGTCTCACACAGACAAGTTTATCAAGGGATCAATCTGTCTCCAACATATAAACACTAAATTTTTTGTTCCGTCTTTTGATAATAATCAAGGTGAACAGGAACCAACTGATAATCCA
Source organism: Papaver somniferum (assembly GCF_003573695.1). Classification (NCBI taxonomy): domain Eukaryota; kingdom Viridiplantae; phylum Streptophyta; class Magnoliopsida; order Ranunculales; family Papaveraceae; genus Papaver; species Papaver somniferum. Next base: position 145,705,579 of record NC_039362.1, read on the forward strand.
GTCTTATATTCCCGAAGAACAACCTAGAGTTATCAATCACCTCACAACAATCTTAATCGTATGGTAGCGAAACAAGATGTTGCGGAATCACAAACAATGAGACGAAGATGTTTGTGATTACTTTTTATATCTTTCCTATCAGAGATATCAATCTCAAGCCAATCAATCTGATTGTACTCGTACGATAGAAGATGCAAGAAATAGTATCGGTCTGGCTTCACAATCCCAATAAAGTCTTTAAGTCGTTAACCTGGTTTTAGAAGAAGAAAACCAAAGGTTAAAGGAGAATCGACTCTAGCACGCAAACTAGTATCACACGTAAGGTGTGGGGATTTGTTTTGCACAATACTAGATGTCTCCTTTATATAGTCTTTCAAATCAGGGTTTGCAATCAATGTTAGCTTAGTAACAGAGCATTCAATATTCACCGTTAGATGAAACCTTAATTTGGATTCAAGCTAATATTTCTCAACCGTTAGATCGAAAACTTAGCTTGTTACACACACTTGACAATGCACGCTTCTAGGTTTGTTAACCTGTTGATGGTGGTTTTTAGCTTAGGGTTAAAATCGTAAAACCTTACATCTGACATGACGTCACTAGGACCACTAGCGCATTTATTGAATCATTCAACACGCCTACGTAAGAATTACCAGGGTACCTTTTTTTTATATATATATGTGTCATGTTCCACGGCAGAACCCTTAGTATTGACCGACATCATCTATGACAAACCTTAATTCTCATGCTACCGTGCTAATGGAATACAACACCAGCCACGTCTCCGCTCCAAGGCATGCCAACCATGCCAGCCGCATCACCGTGCCAATGGAAAACCTTGCCAGTCACGTCTCCGCGCCAAGGCATGCCAACCATGACAGCCGCACCACCGTGCCAATGGAAAACCTTGCCAGCCACATCTCCGCGCCAAGACATGCCAACCATGCCAGCCGCACCACCGTGCCAATGGAAAACCTTGCCAGCCACGTCTCCGCGCTAAGGCATGCCAACCATGCCAGCAGCACCAACGTGCCAATGGCAAGCCATGCCAGCCACGTATCCGCGCCAAGGCATGCCAACCATGCCAGCCGCACCACATGTGCCAATGGCATGCCGCGCCTAAGCCATGCCATGCCGGCCTTCCCTGTACGGCTGCCAAAACGAAGGCGTGCGACAATCAATGGCCACCCTTCCATCTTAGATGCAAATCTCGGCCGTCCAAGGTCACCAACCAACGCATGGTAATCTTTGGCCCAACGCCAAAACCCTAGTTTGTCCACGCCTAAAACATGCCAAGGCATGCCGACCATGCCACATGTGCCAATGGCATGCCGCGCCAGCCACCTTGCCGCGCCTAAGCCATGCCATGCCGGCCTTCCCTTCACGGCTAACAAAACGAAGGCGTGCGACAATCAACGACCACCCTTCCATCTTAGATGCAAATCTCAGCCGTCCAAGGTCACCAACCAACGCATGGTAACCTTTGGCCCAACGCCAAAACCCTAGTTTGGCCGCGCCTATAACATGCCAAGGCATGCCGACCATGCCACATGTGCCAATGACATGCCGCGCCAGCCACCTTGCCGCGCCTAAGCCATGCCATGCCGGCCTTCCCTCCATGGATGCAAATACGAAGGCTTGCGACAATCAACTGCCACCCTTACATCTTAGATGCAAATCTCAGCCGTCCAAGGTCACCAATCAACGCATGGTAACCTTTGGCCCAACGCCAAAACCCTATTTTGGCCGCGCCTAAAACATGCCAAGGCATGCCGACCATGCCACATGTGCCAATGGCATGCAACGCCAGCCACCTTGCCATGCCATGCATGCCTTCCCTTCACGGCTGCGAAAACGAAGGCGTGCGACAATCAACGTCTACCCTTCCATCTTAGATGCAAATCTCAGCCGTCCAAGGTCACCAACCAACGCATGGTAACCTTTGGCCCAACCCCAAAACCCTAGTTTGGTCGCGCCTAAAACATGCCAAGGCATGCCAACTATGCCACATGTGCAAATGGCATGTCGCGCCAGCCACCTTGCCGCGCCTAAGCCATGCCATGCCGTCCTTCCCTGTACGGCTGCCAAAACGAAGGCGTGCGACAATCAATGGCCACCCTTCCATCTTAGATGCAAATCTCGGCCGTCCAAGGTCACCAACCAATGCATGGTAATCTTTGGCCCAACGCCAAAACCCTAGTTTGTCCACGCCTAAAACATGCCAAGGCATGCCGACCATGCCACATGTGCCAATGGCATGCCGCGCCAGCCACCTTGCCGCGCCTAAGCCATGCCATGCCGGCCTTCCCTTCACGGCTAACAAAACGAAGGCGTGCGACAATCAACGACCACCCTTCCATCTTAGATGCAAATCTCAGTTGTCCAAGGTCACCAACCAACGCATGGTAACCTTTGGACCAACGCCAAAACCCTAGTTTGGACGCGCCTAAAACATGCCAAGGCATGCTGACCATGCCACATGTGCCTATGGCATGCCGCGCCAGCCACCTTGACACATCTAAGCCATGTCGGCCTTCCCTTCACGGCTGCCAAAACGAAGGTGTGCGATAATCAACGACCACCCTTCCATCTTAGATGCAAAATTTCGACCGTCGAAGGTCACCACCGAGTCGGCAAGTCTCCCAAGATCAATTTGCCAGACAACCACAACATGCTACATGTTTTCCAAGAAAACACTCGAGACATCAACACATGTCACAAACTGGGGGATGCTCATTGGGTATTAGTTTGGTGGTTTACAGCGTGCGGCGTACACTACGCCCATTACAAGACAGTGTCATAAGGATGAGGCGGTTAGTAAATACAGTGAGTAATGGTAAAACGCTTTCTTTTATGGAACATCAATTCCAGGAGTTACCAGTTACCACCTCCTCCCATTTACTCATTTTTTTTCCATTTCTTACGAGACCGGAGTACGTTTCACTTCGACTTGTATAAATAGGTCTTACCTATTTCCACCAAACAACAAGTTCAGGTCAGGAGGATACAACACTCAAAAAATATTTGCTAGCTTTCCATCTGTTAGCTTCCCACTTTCTGATACAAGTCGTGAAACAACTACTCTCCAGAATCAACTATTCTGTTCTCAACACTCTCTTCGCTTCCCTCCCCAAAACCAACCCTTCTCCTTCACTTTGTGACCGAAGCAAGTCTGGAACGACCATTTCTTGGTTTAGGCCGGATTTGTACAGATTGATCTCTCGAATCTAAAGTACTCCCTTGCAGTACATTGTTTAAGGTTTAAACTCGTTTCTCACCCACACACCCGAAATTACCAAAATCAGCAGAAATCGTTTTCACCATCAAACAATTAGCGACCAAAGTGGGAGATTGATCTTTCGGTTACAATGTCAACTTTCAATCCTCGATCTCATATTTCGACCCAGACGTCAGGACGGTAGAATCCGAACGACCCGCCCAGGGATCGACGACTCAATTACCAGACGGCCCGGTTACCAGTCATGACACGACAAGGGATGACCGGGAACTTTCCACAGTCACGGCGGTGCTTCCCACAAAATTCGGTCTTACACCCGGGAGATTCCTTTTCATCAGAAAATCCGAAAAACCGAGTAAGTCTCGCTAGACAAAATACATGGTCTACTACTTCAAATCTTCACAGGGGAGATAAAAAACCGATAGCCATATTTTTCCCGTGTTTCATGCTTTCTACTATCGCAAAACATTCACAATTCCATGACTTCCCTGGGGTACTCATGCCACTTATATTCATAACCAAAAACATCAATATTTTAAAACAGTTCATCCCAAATAATAATCCAAAACCCTCAGGGGTAATACTTGTCTATCAACCCAAAAATCCAGAAAATCAAAACCATAAACCAAGCGCTTTGTTTGCCTTTCAAAAAAAAAAAACAGTCACCTAGCCATACGTTCCTACTTTGCATAATAATGATTACCCATCACTATTCATGAGGTAGCCGACGTTACTACGGTGATATTCGAAGATGAATTGTTTATGACGAAGTGTTTCTACAAGTTTATGAAAGGCATATCCACGGCTAAGGTTTACACCAGTTCAGAAGAACAATATTTCTACAGATTTATGGAAGGCATACCTATGGCTAGGGTTTGCACCAACAAAAGAAAACAAGAAAACAAATTGTAAGAGAAACGTTGGAGTACATAGCTGGAATATGCTTGCCCACTGTATTGCTACCACACTACCGGTAACACCAGGACGTGAGAAAAAAGATACGAGATAAAAAGGAGAGCCAACCCATTTCATACGCATAACACTTTTAGAATTTGAATAAGAAAATGATTTTCTATTTGAGCTACGCATGGAAAGAGGCAACTGGGCCCGCAAGAACAAGTCCGCGCCACGCCAAGTCAGCACCGTGCCAAGCCAACAGTTCGCGCCATGCCCAGCCGAAAGTTCGTGCCATACCAAATCCAAGCCAGCGTCCACGCCAAGCCAGCGCCCATTCCAAGCCGATCCAGCGCTAACAACTTGCATCTTTCCAGCGCCAGCAGCTTGCATCCTTTCAGCGCTAACATCTTGCATCTTTCCAGCGCCAGCAGCTTGCATCCTTCCAGCAGTAACAGCTTGCATCTTTACAGAAGCTTGCATCTTTCCAGCGCCAGCAGCTTGCATCCTTTCCAGCGCTAACAGCTTGCATCTTTACAGCAGCTTGCATCTTTTCTGCTCCAGCAGCTTGCATCCTTCCAGCGTTGCTCTTGAACGCCCAGTAGAAGGGAATCAACAATCTAATTTCATTACACGAAAAGATCAGGAACGACTTTTCCAAAATCGAAGCAAAGAAAAATCAGCAACCCCCGTGAGTTCACAAAGACTATTTTCCCTGTCAGGGGATGCATGATTTCTGGGGACTTCGCCCGCAAAATCGTGCAGTCTATGATGAAACATTTATGTGAGGTTCTTTATTTCCCCAAGGCGCAACGTCAAGGAATATTTGCATCCCTCAACCGCACTGCATCAGGGAAGCAGCTGTTTACAACCAGAGAAGTCGTTCCCAAACCCCAACCTCTCCTGGAAAGCACGATTGATAGATGGAACTGGGGACTCCTAACCATTGTTCGCTTAAAGGGTGTCCAATTTGACAACACACTGATTAATGCAGCCGCTCCGCTTCAACATCCTCCAGCAGCGACTCCGCTTCAACGATCACTCTGACAGCCGCTCCGCTTCAACGCTCGCTCCAGCAGCCGCTCCGTTTCAGCGTTCTCTCCATAAGCTTCTCCAGGATCCGAAGACGAGGCTTCAGCGTCCGTCTTCTTAAGTTTCAACATCTTCTCCAAGATCTGAAGCTGCTTCAACGACGCTTCTTCCTGCAAAGGGTCGTACCACCATGCTCCCCATGTCAAGTATCATGATCACAGCCAACCAATCTTCGTAGTCATGGATATTTTGCTCTCTTACGCATCCAGCCAATCCTTTTACTTCCATGGATGCCCGCACAACTCCAGCCTATCCTTTTACTTCCACGGATTCCCATACAATTCCATCCAACCTACTTTGTTACCACGACAATGTAGTATCTTCTGATTACATCTGCTACCAAGAATTGTTGCTGCTCATTTGTTGATACTAGCCAGAGATTCACCACAGCAACAATCACTACAAAGATGGAAACATGTAAACCATACTTGAGGACTGAGGATATACACGAAATCCCTTCACTGTCAAAGCTCAGAAGACACAATCAACCAAAAGGCCATAGCTGCAACAAGATCATCTACTCTTCAAGGGTGCAGCGCAAGAATATCATCACCTCTCTGTCTAGAAGACTCCTTCAACACTTTAGAGGCCGCAGAGGATCCCAAGCCTGCTCATAGGAAAACAACTTCAGAAACTGAAGAAAAATGCGACTGGGGACTTCTCTTTGCAGTCCATCGACGACCATCAAAGACTCATGATATAACTCCCGAGACGCGGCTGAAACATTTTCTTGAAGAAATAGAGGGATCCATGATAAACAACATAACTCTCTCATTCCTACATCTTCGCTATCCAGAATATTTCGTCCATGCGATATCCTGAGCATCCCAACGTCACATCCAGAAGAGTACGATAAGCTTGTATCAAATCACGTGGACGTGGACTCAAGGCGATGCTATGAAAATAGGATACACATGGGGACTACCAGCATGAGACGCTTTCACTCCCCTCAACCAGGTTATTTCTGATTTCAACATCATCACTGTTGAAATTTCACGAGCCGCATGAATTTCTCAACACGAAGCCGTACATGTACACCGAACACTTCAAGAGTACGCCATAAAGATACATTCACATATTCATCCATGCCATCAGATCAAACTGAAGTATAACTGGGGACTTCTTACCACATCTCATTACATACGATAGTCCAAGATTCAGAAGATGGTTCGAAGGATGTCGCTTGGAACAAAGTCCTGGAAGACTTGATAGCAACACATCGGCAACGGAATGTCTCCCTATTTCATCCGGGGGCGTCAGAAGTTTTCGACCATACAAGCATTCACAGCACATCATCATCACGATCAGAAGGTCTAGTCACTGAACAACCTAAAGCAGAGGATGGACCGACACCGCAACCACAATCTCCAAGATTAACCCTGACATGATCGTTGCGGAGCATATATTCCATCCATCCGTCCCAAGAATGCGATGGAGTTTGGTAAATTTTGGAATCCACTGGAGAGACACTGCAGACAAAAGCGACAGAAAACATAAGAAGGTCAATACCTATTTTCATACGGACGAAGTTTCTAGAGTTTTTCACATAATAAAGTTCCCTTCTTGCTCCATGAACGGGAACAGATGACTCGGCGCGACTATGCTACCCTGGACCCGCAACATCCCTCCTGAATTCTTCCCGAGTTTCATTGTCGGGCCGTTTTCACCTTCTAAACGAGCTCAAAACCTAAATATTCCCTCGCAAGGAGATAGGAAATTCTTTTCCGGTCAGATGAAATGGCGGACCGTCAAAATCCGAGTTCGTACGAGAATTCTACTACGATTTTAGTAAAGAGCGCTAATTAGGGTTTCGACATCCCAAACCCTGATTTCGACAAAGTTGCCAGGTGCCATCAGTATCATTTGATAACCGAAGTTACAGCGTCATCACCATCGTTTGGTAGCCGAAGTTCTGAAACCAGTTTACACCATTCTGCGGACTGAAGACAGTTTCTACCATTCCGCTGACCGAAGCTAGTTTCCTCCACTCCAAGCCGACCAACGCCTGCGGCTCCCATTCTAAGCCGACCAACGCCTGCGGCTCCCATTCCAAGCCGACCAACGCCTGCGGATTCCATTCCAAGTCGACCAATGCCTACGGATCCCATCCTAAGCCGACCAACGCCTGCGGCTCCCATTCCAAGCCGACCAACGCCTGCGGCTCCCATTCCAAGCTGACAATCTACATCTCACCACTTCACGGTCTATCCAGCAATACCACAAGTAGAATCTATGCAAGGCCGCCAACACGAGAATCACGATCTCTCCTTACCTCTCAAAAAAGGTTAGTCGGGTCTTCTTGACCATCTTTTCACGACTTGTCATTTCGATTTTATCCTCGCCTGTCACCATCTTATGCTTACCTCGCAACAATGCTCTTGTTACGAACTAAACATGTGACTTAATGTTGATGGTGGTTTTTAGCTTAGGGTTAAAATCGTAAAACCTTACATCTGACATGACGTCACTAGGACCACTAGCGTATTTATTGAATCATTCAACACGCCTACGTAAGAATTACTAGGGTACCTTTTTTTTACATATATATGTGTCATGTTCCACGGCAGAACCCTTAGTATTGACCGACATCATCTATTCCAAACCCTAATATTCATGCTACCGTGCCAATGGCAAACCACGCCAGCCACGTCTCCGCGCCAAGGCATGCCAACCATGCCAGCCATGTCTCCGCGCCAAGGAATGCCAACCATGCCAGCAGCACCACCGTGCCAATGGCAAACCTTGCCAGCCACGTCTCCGCGCCAAGGCATGCCAACCATGCCAGCCGCACCACCGTGCCAATGGCAAGCCATGCCAGCCACGTCTCCGCGCTAAGGCATGCCAACTATGCCAGCCGCACCACCGTGCCAATGGCAAGCCATGCCAGCCACGTCTCCGCGCTAAGGCATGCCAACCATGCCAGCCGCACCACATGTGCCAATGGCATGCCGCGCCAGCCACCTTGCCGTGCCTAAGCCATGCCATACCGGCCTTCCCTTCACGGCTGCCAAGACGAAGGCGTGCAACAACCAACGACCACCCTTCCATCTTAGATGCAAATCTCAGCCGTCCAAGGTCAACAACCAACGCATGGTAACCTTTGGCCCAATGCAAAAACCCTACTTTAGCCGGCCATATAGCATGCAAAGGCATGCCGACGATGCCACATGTGCCAATGGCATGCCGCGCCAACCACCTTGTCGTACCTAAGCCATGCCGTGCCGGCCTTCCCTTCACGGCTGCCAAAACGAAGGCGTGCGACAACCAATGGCCACCCTTCCATCTTAGATGAAAATCTCAGCCGTCCAAGGTCACCAACCAACGCATGGTAACCTTTGGCACAACGCCAAAACCCTAGTTTGGCCGCGTCTAAAACATGCCAAGGCATGCCGACCATGCCACATGTGCCAATGGCATGCCACGCCATCCACCTTGCCGCGCCTAAGCCATGCCATGCCGAACTTCCCTTCACGGCTGCCAAAACAAAGGCGTGCGACAACCAACGACCACACTTCCATCTTAGATGCAAATATCAGCCGTCCAAGGTCACCAACCAACGCATGGTAACCTTTGGCCCAACGCCAAAACCCTAGTTTGGCCGCGCCTAAAACATGCCATGGCATGCCGCGCCTAAGCCATGCCATGCCGGCCTTCCCTTCACGGCTACCAAAACGAAGGCGTGCGACAATCAACGGCCACCCTTCCATCTTTGATGCAAATCTCGACCGTTCAAGGTCACTAACCGACGCATGGTAACCTTTGGCCCAACGCCAAAACCCTAGTTTGGTCGCGCCTAAAACATGCCAAGGCATGCCGACCATGCCACATGTGCCAATGGCATGCCGCGCCTAAGCCATGCCATGCCGGCCTTCCCTTCACGACTGCCAAAACGAAGGCGTGCGACAATCAACGGCCACCTTCCATCTTAGATGCAAATCTTTGTCGTCCAAGGTCACCAACCAACGCATGATAACCTTTGGCCGAACGCCAAAACCCTAGTTTGGCCGCGCCTAAAACATGCCAAGGCATGCCAACCATGCCACATGTGCCAATGGTATGCCGCGCCTAAGCCATGCCATGCCGGCATTCCCTTCACGGCTGCCAAAACGAAGGCGTGCGGCAATCAACGGGCACCCTTCCATCTTAGATGCAAAATCTCGACCGTCGAAGGTCACCACCGAGCCGACAAGTCTCCCAAGCTCAACTTGCCAGACAACAGCAACATGCTACATGGTTCCCAGGAAAACACTCGAGACATCAACACATGTCACAAACTGGGGATGCTCATTGGGCATTGGTTTGGCGGTTTACAGCATGCACGTACACTACGCCCTTTACAAGACAGTGTCATAAGGATGAGGCGGTTAGTAAATACAGGGAGTAATGGTCAAATGCTTTCTTTTATGGAACATGAATTCCATGCGTTACCAGTTACCACCTCCTGCCATTTACTTATCTTTTTTCTATTTCTTACTAGACCAGAATACGTTTCACTTCGACTTGTATAAATAGGTATTACCTATTTCCACCGAACAACAAGTTCAGGTCAGGAGGATACAACACTCTGAAAATATTTGCTAGCTTTCCATCTGTTAGCTTCCCACTTTCTGACACAAGTCGTGAAAAAACTACTCTTCCAGAATCAACTATTCTGGTCTCAACACTCTCTTCGCTTGCCTCCCCAAAACCAACCCTTCTCCTTCACTTTGTGACCGAAGCAAGTCTGGAATGTCCATTTCTTTGTTTAGCCGGATTTGTACAGATTGATCTCTCGGATCTAAAGTACTCCCTTGCAGTACATTGTTTATGGTTTAAACTCGTTTCTCACCCACACACCCGAAATTACCAAAATCAGCAGAAATCGTTTTCACCCTCAAACATAACCGTACCCAAACGTATGCACTTGTTGGTTCAACAATAGTTAACCAAAAGGTTAGCCATATGAGCATTTCATATCAACCATGTTCTTCTTCACCATAACTAGTTCAAATGACTTCAAATGAACTAGTTAGAGAGTTGTTCAATTGCAAGGAAATCTCATGTACTACACAAGACACAATTGAAGCAAAGATGATTTGCTTCACTTGAATCGGTTCATGAACTTTTTTATCCACCGTTTGCAAAATGCATTCCTTAGTCTTTTTAAGTTTAAGTATCTTCAGATATATAACCTTCTCAAGTTCGCAGACTAGGTTCGCGGACTTAAGTTACCGGGCAGAGTTTACAAACTCCAGTAGAAATTCTCGGGTTTGAGAACTTCGCCGGTTCGCGGACTGATTTCGTGGACTTGGCTCACGCCATTCTTCCGGTTCTTTTGATCAACAAAGTTCGCAAACTTTGGTTCAAGGAATAGGACTTATACATAAATGTGTTTCCACAACAATGCTTATGTCCACCGTTGGTTATATAATCTAAACTCTCATTTCAGTCAAACATTCTTAGAGGACGTTATGTAGTTGTTACACCATTTCTCGTCAAAGCAATTTTCAAAGTGATTGAAACATATCATGACTTTCGTCACTAGGTAAAGATAAACTTGATCGAAGCGAAAATCTTACCAACACATATTTCGAGATATAGATAGGCGAGGTATACTCGGCTCGAAATACCAAATGTGTATAATCCAAGTCTATATATATAGCATACGACTTCTTTTCTCGAAGAGTAGGAGATAGAGTAGATAGACTTTTGAGTGACAGATAAGTTCAAGTCTCCACATACCTTTTTGTCGAGAAGTTCCACCGATTCCTTGAGTAGTTCTTCTTCTTGTATGATGAATCGCCATGAAGTCCTTGAGCTCAACTACACTTTCTATCCTAGTCCGAGACTTAGCTATAATAGATTAGAAATCAAGACTTATAGTTTTGATCACTAACATTGATAAACATGCTTGAGATAGCAACGCATGTGATTTCGACCGAGCAATGCTCTAACATTGAGATATGTATGAAATGAGAGTCCATTGTTCAATTTTGTCGTCGACCTCAATGGTTCCATAGAAATATGTGATCAGAATTTCAATGTTGATTCAAAATGGCAAACATTAAATTTGGATGGTAATAGCTTCATATTAATGTTGTTGTGCCAGGATATTACTAATCCTTTAGATATCCCCACGGAAGGGACTATGAACCAGTCATGGAAATTAGAGTTTTTAAAAGAGAAGGTCCATTCGAGACAATGGGTATTTTGTCTCAGCAAGGAAAAAACTATATCAGGTTGTAATACTGGCATATATAATAAAAGTGATCTTTGGTAATTGGGGTGCCAAAACCCTGAACGTTCCATGATAACAATTTCGTGGTATAAGGGTTCACCAGATGGAGGGTAATCTAATGCCTCTCTTAAGGGAATGATACAATGAAGGAAAGCACAGGGGATCAAAGGATAGGTGAGAAAAGGGAAGGAAAAGGAAAAAACATGCAATAACCTGAGCTTTCGCAGGAGCTAAGCCAAAAGAGAGAAAAACGAAAGCCACCTGGATTATGAGAAAACAAAAAAGGATTCTAACAGAGAAACAAATATAAACCCAAAGCTACAAGTACAAAGAAAGAAGGAAGATATAGGAAGATAGTACAAAAGGTTACCCAAAAAAAATTGCTCTGGAGACTAAAAAGAGGGAATTACCTAATGATATCAGTAATGAGAAGGACACAAGAACAACATATTAGAGTACTAGCAAAGCAATAAATAATAAGAAGAAAACCTAGTGAGACCAGGCTCATGGAAAGATTTTGGCATCCATAAACCATAAGGGAAAAATATCGTTTGGTCCTTTTTTAGGTGGGTCCATGTCTGTTTGGTCCCTTAGTCAAACGCCTTTACTGTTTGGTCCATAATTATTTAAAAATATTAAACTGACAAAAATACCCTTCCGTGTTAATTTTTATTTATTTTCTTGTAGCAGTTCATTCCAGAAATGAAGTCCATATAAAAACCTAAAAAAAACAGACTTCATTGCAAAAGTAAACTCCATACAAAAACATAAAAAAACAGACTTCATTCCAAAAATGAACTCCATACAAAAACCTAAAAGAACAGACTTCATTCCAGAAATGAACTCCGTACAAAAACCTAAAAGAACATAGTTCATTACAGAAATGAAGTCCATATAACAACCTAAATAAACAGACTTCATTCCAGAAATGAACTCCATATAAAAACCTAAATAAACAGACTTCATTCCAGAAATGAACTCCATATAAAAACCTAAAAAAACACAGTTCATTCCAGAAATGAAGTCCATATAACAACCTAAATAAACAGACTTCATTCCAGAAATGAACTCTATATAACAACCTAAATAAACAGACTTCATTCCAGAAATGAACTCCATACAAAAACCTAAAAAAACAGAGTTCATTCCAGAAATGAAGTCCATATAACAACCTAAACAAACAGACTTCATTCCAGAAATGAACTCCTAAAAAAACAGAGTTCATTCCAGAAATGAAGTCCATATAAAAACAGAGTTCATTTCTGGAATGAACTCCATATAAAAGCAGAGTTCATTTCTGGAATGAACTGCAGCATCATCATCTTCGTCGTCTTCAACAACAACAACAACAACATCTTCGTCTTCAAAAACACCACCGTCTTCATCATCAACGGCAGTAGCAGTAGCAGATCTTTATCTTCTTCATCTTCTTCATCATCATCATCAAAATCAAGATTAACACCATCGTCTTCATCGTCAACAGCAGCAACAACAACATATCTTCTTCATCATCTTCATCGTCAACAACAGCAGAAAAAAGAAAATCAAGATTAACACCATCGTCTTCATCTTCTTCATCATCATCATCAAAATCAAGATTAACACCATCGTCTTCATCGTCAACAGCAGCAACAACAACATATCTTCATCATCTTCATCGTCAACAACAGCAGAAAAAAGAAAAAAAACCCTAAAAAAATCGTATTCAACAGTACCAACATCATCGTATTCATCGTCTACATCTACCGATCTGAATATCTAAATCGATTTTCACCTTCATCACCATCGTTTACAGCAGCAGGAAGAAAAATAGAAGAAAAAAAATGGAGACGCCATTAACAGGAGGAAAAAGAAGAAGAAAGAAAAAGAGAGAGAGATTAGATCTGGAAAGATGAGAGAGAAAGTAAATCTGATAATGATTTATTGTCTCTTACTTTTTGACTATATATATGATCCTTATCCAAAAGGGTATTTCTGCCACTATAAGGTGACATTTACATCATCCATGACATGACCGTAGGGCCAAACCATAATTTTTAGGATCAAATTATAATTTATATTGCCAAATAGGATCAAACAGACAATTGAGTAGGTCCACTTGACTAGACTGTCTCTAATATATTATTTGTAGGATCAATTGGTATTTCCTTCGAACCATAATGTCTCTTGACTAGGCTCATGGAAAGATTTTTTTCACAGCAAGTTGGACAAAGTTACAGCTTACAAGGATTAAAATTTTATTGTAATTTTCATTCCAGGCTTTGCCTTCACAAAAAAACAAACAAACATAGAATCTTAACGTCGCCCTAAACTTCCATGCCCCTCTTCCCAAAAAAAAAAAGAAAAGAAAGTAAGATCGATCATATTCTTAAATTGGACATGCTATTATTTTATTTTTATTTCTTACCATCAACACATATATATTGTATGATAAAGCAAACATCAGTCTCGAACTTAAAAATAAAAAAGAAAATGTTGCAAGCGATTGTGAACATTTAACAACAGGACTCCTTACCTCATGATCAAATGGTCATCCAAAAGCTTAACCCTAACTTTGGGTCACCTCACCTGTCTTCTTGATCCAGTTCGTCCCATAAACTTGACAACAAATGCTAGCTTCACACCAGAGTCCATTTTTTATCGAAGAAATTCCTTTAGGAATTGGCGGATAAGAAGTGTCGTTTGCTGTTCTAAGAACCCTCTCCTGCTTTTTGTCTTTTTATCTTCGTTAATTTCTATAGGAAAAAATAATGTTTTTAACATATCTGGAAATGCTTTCGGTGGGAATTGACACTAGAACCCAGGGTAATTAACTTATTTGTGTCGTGGTGCCATAAGGTCAGAAAGTTCAAGGCTGATAAAGGGTATCAAATTAGTTGGGGTGTATCAAAATGCATACGAGACAGTATACATTGGTAACGGATTGGTAAACTCCCAAGCAATTTGGTACCCCTATTAGCAATCTTGTGAAAGTTTACTAGCATGCAATGAATTTTTAATGATACACGAGTCACCCTTCAAAAAACAAAATGACGAGTCTTACTATAAAAACAAAGGTCTCACCTATTTGTCACCCACACTTTTCCTATTTGCCATCTTCATAAATTTCCACCCACACTTATTCTATTCACCATCCATACATATTTTAGAATATCCTAAACACCATCTTTTGACCTTTTGTTTACACCCAACAATCAAACCACCCCAATAATTAAAAAAAAAATCTAAATTCTCAATATTTTTTTTCCATCTCCACCCACCGACCTTCAAGCGTCTCTTGTTATCGAGAAACAGGAAAAAAAAAAGAGGGGAAAGAGGGTTTGTACTGATGGTTGTAATAACCTAGAGTTCTTAGTCGCTGAAATGGCTATGACTAAAATCCATATATTGTGTGGTCGCCAAATTCCGGACGACTTATCACTGTTATAGTCAGTGGTGATCTGGACGACAACAACTGTATGGAAATGATAGTCACAGTTGGAGTTTTGACTATGTAACCTAAAATCAACTTCATATACAAATTGAATACGTCAATAATTTAGATCCGGTTTCACCTATTTGTCACCCACACTTTTTTTTTTTTTGATTCAAAAAGAGATTTTATTGATATGATTAAGAGATTACATGGTTATCATCCTCAATCCACTCTTTTATATCATGTGGAAGAGCAGATTGAAAAGTAAATTATGACTTAGAACTTCTAGCTTTCTTAGCTAGTTTATCTGCAACACCATTTGCTTCTCTTCTAACTGATTCACACTTCAACTCCTCTAATCTTCCTAACAAAAATTTAATATCTAAAATAAAATGTTGGTTCATCCAATGAACATAAGAAAGTTGCTCATTGAATGACTTAATAACCACCTCACTATCACTCTCAAAAATAACTTTATTGAAATTCTTGTTGATTGCTAAGCTAACTGCTGCCAGCATAGCCTTGCACTCCATCTCATCCACTTCAATCCCTTGTTTCATTCCTTCATCAAAATATTCCGCTTGCACTTCAATGCAGGTACCTGCAAAATCCCTTATGGTTAGACCAATGCCACCTTGAGAATTAAGCTACGTAAAAGAAGCATCTAAATTGATTTTTAAGAAACCAGTCTCAGGAGGCTTCCATCTGTGGACCTGCAAGTGAGCATTATAATTGTTTGAACTATGTGCATCTTAAACAGTAAGACTATTAATCCCTGCAACTGAAATATCTCTGTTAGGATTCTTATTCTGAAAATTTTTAGTACATCTACCTTTCCAAATTGTCCAAGCAGCTGCCATAAGAGTTTTGTTTATGTCATCTCTAGTAATACCAGAGCCAAAAACCATATTTGCACCAGCTGAGAACCAAGAGATAACCCAGCCTCTAAATGATCCATGTTGTGATAAGACTGTACTCATATTAATATTAACTTCTAACCAAATAGATCTTGCATAGAGACAGTTTAGAAACAGATGATCACAAGATTCAACAACATGATTATATAGACTACAGTGAACCTCAATGCCATATTTATATCTAGAAAGCTTGTCTCTAGTTGGAATTATGTCTCTGATACATTTCCAAGTAAACAATTTAACTTTGTGAGGCAATTTAGCACTCCAAAGAGATTTCCAAACCTGAGTTGGGACAGTTGTAGGACCAGCAGAAAGATTAGTTCCTCTAGATAACACATTGTAAACACTTTTGACAGAGAACTCGCCTTTCCTGTCTGGTAACCAAATAAGTGTATCTTTACCAGTGACAGGTACATCCATAGCAAGTATTTTATTAGCACAGTCCTCATCAAAAAGATAATAAACTAAATGAACATTCGAGGACCTGGTATTCTCAGTAAAAAGATCAGAGACATAGGAGTAAAACACTGTGTTTACTAATCTTTCAGCTGGTAATGGAGGATGGTCTAATCCAATAACCCAACAATCAAACCAAATTTTGGTTTTGGTTCCACATCTTATAGCCCAAAAACTGTTTTCATTTATGATCTCAATACACCTATAGATACCCCTCCAAATCCAAGAATAATTTTCTTTAAGCTTAACCAAATGAAGAATACTGTTATCCTTAAATTACTTAGCACTTAAGATCTTCACCCGTAGTTCCTCATCGTCAGTAACAATTTTCCAAACTAGTTTGCAAATGAGAGCAGTATTAAAATTTTCAAGGTATCTAAATCCTAGTCCTCCCAGATCTTTAGATTTATTAATACTATCTCACATTATAAATTTAATACCTTTACCTGTCTTATTCCCACACCAAAAATTAAGATGAAGAGAGTCAAGCTTACTAATCAGAGTAGTGAGAATTTTAAAACAACCCATCTGATAAGTGGGTAAAGAATTCAAGACTGATTTAATCAAGGTATACCTACCATGCTTGATTCAGGGTGATACTAACATTTTTTTTAAGCCTAGCATCAAAAGATTGTACAATGGGATCAAAAGATTTTATCTTAGAGTGTCCTAGCAGCAGAGAAGCACCTAAATATTTCTCAGAATCTGTGACAATAGTCATGTTAAGAGCTGCAGCAAGATAAGCACAGTAATCGGGACTGATATTATGACTGAAATAAACACAAGACTTATCAAAGTTAAGAATTTGACCAGATAAGGTACCAAAATTCTGCAAAATTTTCAGAATATCATTAACATGTTGCATATCAGCTTGACCAAAGATGAGAATGTCATCATCAAAGAGCAAATGATAAATAGAAGGAGCTTTCCTAGAAATTTTAACTCCAGTAATAGTTTTATTAGTCTCAGCAATTAGTAAAGACCCATAGAGGTATTCCATAACTAAAATAAAGAGATAAGGAGATAATGGATCTGCTTGTCTTATACCTCTAGTTGGTTCAAATTGATTACAAGGAGACTCATTGAATAAAACATTAATACTGGTAGTAGTAACACATTGCATGATAAGATTACAAAAAAAAGCATTAAAACCAAATTTCATCAAAACACCATTGAGAAAACTCCATTCAAGTCTGTCAAAAGCTTTTGACAAATCAAGTTTAAGGGTCATAGTTCCAGAGTAACCTTCCTTATGCTTCATGGAATGGATCATTTCATGAGCAATACTAATATTGTCATGAATTTCCCTTCCTGGGACAAAAGCAGCTTTATAAAGAGAAATCAGTTTTTTCAGTAAAGGTTTAATTCTATTTGCTAAGATTTCAGATATAATCTTATAAGAAACATTGTACAAACCTATAGGTCTAAACTCAGATAGCCTTTTGGGACTTTTACATTTAGGAATAAGAGAAGTATAAGTCTTATTAAAACTTCCAGGCATATGACCACATTGAAAAAATCTTTTAACAACTTCAATAACATCCTTACCCACTAGCTGCCGCTGGGTTTGGTGAAAACCTGCTTGAAATCCATCAGGACCAGGAGAGCTCCAAGCAGGCATGCTTTTAACAACATTCTCAATTTCAGAATCAGTAGAAATGATATTCAAAACAGCATTATCAGACTCAGTGATGATAAAAGGAATCACATCAAAAAGACCATCAGTGAAAACATGATTGGAAGTACTAGCAATTGTACTAAAATGAGTAGTAAGAAGATTACTAATATACTTTCTATCTCTCAGACAATTACCATTAGAATCACAGAGCACATTAATAGTGTTAGAATACATTCTTTTATTAACCATAGTATGAAAATATCTTGTATTGTTATCCAATTCCAAGACATTTTTATCCCTAGACTTTTCTTTATAAAATTCAGATTGAATTCTATACCATTTTTCTAGCTCATTGGTAATAAAATTGACTCTATCATGCTGGGTATCAGAATATGCCTCATTTTGGACAGTGTTAAGGGTATCTTGAAGGTTTTTAACATTTTTGTGAATATCACCAAATTCCATTTTATCCAACTGAGACAACTATTCTAGCACTGTGTTGCTTTTGTTTGAGTTGATGAGCAGGACTGCCTTGAAATTCCAAATTCCAAGAAAGATCAAGTTGTTCTTTAAAATCATTATGACCAATACAAGTTCTAAAGAACTTAAATGGCCTCCATAGATGTTTAAGAATGAGATCAGTTATAAGTAAAACATGACAGTGATCAGAAGCAATGAAATTCAAATCAAGTAATTTAGCAGAGGAAAAATTAATTAAGACCCCAATAATTATTGCATAGAGCCATATCTAATCTAGCTTTCCTAACGCCAGTTCCATAAGAATTACTAAATCCAAGTGTAATCTCTTCCTTCATAACTAATATCAATTAAACCTGCATCATTTACTCTATTTTGGACCCATTTATCAGAGGAATTATTATTCTTGTCCAGATGGAATTCAAGTCCCCTAAAACTAACCATGGTTGTTGAACATATTTACTAAAATCAGCCAAAAAATTACATTGATTTTTCTTGGGCTCAGTGTAAGTTGAACCATACATGAAAGTAAATGGGCCTTTAGGTTTACTAGGGTCTAGATGAATGACCACATGAATCATATTTTTTTCACAACCTATAATTTCTACATCTATACCATCTTTCCACATAAGAATTAAGCCACCAGCTATACCAATTCTATCAATACAAGTATAATTGAGATACTGGACTGACTGAGCTACTGCGATCATTCTACTTTCATCAATCTTTGTTTCACATAGGAAAATGAAATCAGGACTTTGAGTTTTAACCAAATTTTGAAATTGTTGCTTAGTAAAATTATTAGCAATACCTTGCACATTCCAAGAAATCAGTTTCATCTTTAAAAGTAATCTAACAAATAAATAAAGAGAAGATCTGAGAAATACCTTAGCCCCATTTGTGTTACAAGTTTGATTATCTCTTGCTGTGATTATATGAATTGTCTGTGAGGTCACAAGATTGTCAGCACTATTAGCAGCATGTTCCAAAACATGTGAAACTGGAATTTCATTTCTCTGCCTTTTTCCAAGCCTCTCTTCACCAACAACATTTTCCTGAACTTCTCTAATCATAGAACTAGACCCCACAACATAACCATCCTTTGGTGGTACAAAGGAAGGACCTTTACTAACATTTTTTTGTAGCAATTTTGGTACTTGATCTCCTCCTCTAGATATTATAATCTGCTTCCTTTCACTTTCTTAATTTCTCCAAAGTAATGGGGCTTAGCATGAACTTTAGCCAAGAAATATGAAGCAGCCTTGCAAGCACCTTTTGTGTGATTAAGAATGAAAAAGTTAGGACAAATTTTGTGTGGCTTCTTCTCATAGAAAAACTTGATCCATCTAGTTGAGCCTGCATTAGTAATTTCCATTACACCCCTTCTAAGTGGATAATTAATATCAATTTGAACACAAACCTTCACTGGTACTCCTTCAATTGGAACTGCATCTTCAGGTTGAATTGCTAGAACCTCTCCCATAATTCTTCCTATCTTAGTAATTGCTTTCACATTCATATACTCTGGAAGAATTTCTTCACCTGAATCCAGAAACATTGTTTATCCCAGTCTAATTCTTGATAAATGACACCAGAATGGTAGAACCTCAAGTTGATGAGATAATATTGTCATCAAGCTCAAAAACTTTAATACCACCTCCAGTAATGAAATCCCAAGTATAACCAATATGTTTTTCCACTGTTTTTAAACCCATTTTACCTTCAATGATTATTTTACTCACAAGACTAATCTCCTCTCCACTTTCAGTTTTATCTTCGACATCTTCTGCCTCATGATATACAATCTCCTCCACATCTCCAAAATCTAAAGCAGCTTGCATAAATTTTGACGCCAGATCAGTAATAGATTAGTTACTTTCTTCAGCCATGATATGAGTTCAAAGTATTTCTTATCATATTGATGATTATGGCAGATACAGGAGACATTGGATTTTGATATACTTTTATGAGACTTCAACCCTAGAAAAATAAGGGATTGAGTTGAATTTTGGAAGATATTCAGCATAAAATCATGTGACGGAGATAATCTCAAAGAATGAGAATTTTCTTCAATAAGGAAATTTGTTTTCCAGGATATGACATCATAGTTGTGAGTCTTTGCGACAACTACGAGAAATATTAACGGAAGTTGTTTGTAACGGACTTTTTGAAATTTCAAATTCTTCAAGATGCGGCATTTGCTAACCCACTGAGTCGCAGAGGAGATTCGGCAGAGAAAGAAAACCAGATAATCTATCTTGACAATCTGTGAGATCACAAAAGCTTCAAAAATTGTCACCCACACTTATCATATTCACCACCCATACAGATTTTAGAATATCTTAGACACCATCTTTTGACATTTTGTTTACACCCAACAATTAAACGATCCCAATAAATAAAAAATTATAAATTCCCAATAAATTTTTTTTCCATCTCCACCCACCAACCTTCACCCGTCTTTTGTTATCGAGAAACAAGAAAAAAAAACAAGGGAAAGAGGGTTCGTACTGATGGTTGTAACAACCTGGAGTTCTTAGTCGCTGAAATGGCTATGACAAAAATTCATATATTATGTGGTCGCCAAATCCCGGACGACTTACCACTGATATAGTTAGTGGTGATATGGACGACTTTCTGATCAAAACAAAACAAAAAAAAAATCTTGTAAAAAAAAAGATCTGGACGACTACAACTGCGTGGCAACGGTAGTCACAGTTGTAGTTTGACTGTATAGCCTAAAATCAACTTCATATAAAAATTGAATACGTCAATAATTTATGAACACATTTAGTATTACTCATTAACACAAATAAACAAATTAAAAAGAGAAATAATCAATCTTTGGTTCACCATAATCAAGCGAAACTCTAACCTGGGATTAAAGTTCCATTGTGATGGACTCCTAGGAACCTTCCATTAGGAAAGATTAAAGTTCCATTGTGATCTTTGTATGGAAGAAATGGACGTTTTATGTTGTCCGGGTATCTCACATAAACTTATATGAAGTCGTACAAGCTCTCAATGGTGAAGAAGGGGGTTAATGAAGATGAAGAAGAAGAAATATAAGGTCGGTAAGAGTTGTAGTCAAATTTAGTTTGACTTTTACAGGTGATAAATAGGAAAAATATAATTGAAAAGTAAAATTATTTTTGATATTTTGATAGAGGTGGCAAAAAATGTGGGTGACAAATAGGTGAAACCAAAACAAATAATGCCACCAACAGAGACTTTTAAAATGAGCTTGTGAATTCCTCATCAGACTCGAGTGCGGAGAGAGTTTCCGGTGGAAGACAAATCTCTAAATCCACACTCCCTCCACCTTCACAACCTGGGTATGACCATACATTCCCATTGTATTTCAAAGCTGACCAGCTGCGAACAACCATTGCCTTTCCCCAACCAAACTCGCAGCCGTACATATCAATGTTAATATATATCCTTATTTAAGGATAATATATTGTTTCCTAGTATATAGGATCTTTGCTTTAATCGTAATATGGGGTTCTATATATTCATGAGTTCTGTAACCAGAATTGATAAGATTATCAAAATAAGAATTGTCTTCTTCTCGATCCTATATTTGTGAAGATGGTATCTATGAGCTAGGGTTCTTTAATCATGGGTAGTGATTCAGAATTATACCAAAATAAATCAAAACAAAAAGGGAAAATGGAAAACAAATCTGCTCCTATTATCGTTCAATCTGAAGGTGCAATATTCAAGGCTGGGATTGTTCTTGATGAAACAAACTATGATTTGTAGTCACAAATCATGGAGGTGCATATTGCTGAAAAAGAAAAAACCTCATTTATTATGGGAAGGACAAGAAAACCTACCGAGGAAGATCCAAGATATGAGAAGTGACACACAGATAATCAAAAGGTCAAGAGATGGTTGTTGATGTCTATGTCACCTGAAATCATGAAGAGATATATTCGGTTACCTATTGCTAGAGAGATTTGGGATGTATTATCTAAAGCCTTTTATGATGGAGATGATGAGATGCAGGTATCTACTCTAAATCGACGAGCGTTTTCGGGAAAAAAAAATGGCAGAGCACTCTCAATTTATTACGGAGAACTAACTGAAATATTTGGAGAGCTGGATCATCGTGACAAGCTGGTTATGGAGAATTCTAATGATATTGAAGCCTATCGAAAATCAATTCAGCTCCTAAGGGTGCATATATTCCTTTCTGGATTAGATGAAAGTTTTGAGCAGATCCGTGGTGAAATCTTGAGAAAGGATCCTATTCCTGAATTGGAATCATGTTATGCACTCGTTCGTCGTGAATCTGTTCGACACACAACGATGGAAAAAGAATCGTAAGAAGTTGAACCTGCTGCTATGGCAACTCGAAACCGGTACAATCAAAAAGGGTCCTTTCAGAGATACTCAAAGACTGAGGTGGACAAGTCATCACTTAAGTGTACACACTGTAATCAATCTGGACATAAAATTGACATATGTTTCGAGTTGATTGGATATCCAGATCGGTGGGATCAACATCTGGAGAGGAAGAAGGAGACAAAGAAAAATTCTGGTGCTCCAATGGCTTCAACAAAGAAAGGAAAGGATTCCATGGTAATATCTGCATCAGTAGCAAGGACAGGTAACGATGGTAAGTTTTTAAATGTTTCTTCACTTGTTTCGTATAATTCATGGATAGTTGATTCTGGTGCCACAGACCATATGACATGTGATTCTAAACAAATCTCTCCCCTTAAACCATCCTTACAAAAAATAGTCTCTACTGCAAATGGCTCACAAGCTCCAATTACTGGTGAAGGGTCAATATCTCTCACTGAAACTTTAAACTTAGATTATGTCTTAGTAGTTCCTACATTAGACTGTAATCTCCTATCAGTTTCCCAAATAACTAATACTTTACATTGTGTAGTGATATTTTGGCCTGACTGTTGTGTTTTTAAGGACATCACAACGAAGCAAACGATTGGTTATGGTGTTAAGTGTGGGAAGCTGTATTAATGGTGGTGAATATATGGATTCTGACCTTCAACATTATTTGGAGGGACACTGAATTATTCATCAAACTACTTGTTCTAATACGCCTCAGCAGAATGGAGTAGCAGAGAGAAAGAATCGTCACTTACTGGAAGTGGTCCGTGCTTCATTGATAGAAGCACATATGTCATTGATGTATTGGGGAGAGGCACTTACTTCTATAGCATATCTTATAAATCGAGTGCCATCCAGTACCATTGTGTTTCAAACACCCCATCAAGCTCTTGCTGAAGCAGTTGTGGCTCCAACTGTTCCTGATCTGCCGCCTCATGTGTTTGGTTGTGTAGCTTATGTTCATCTGCACAAGAACCAACGTGATAAGTTGGCTCATAGAGCTCTGAAGTGTGTATTTGTGGGATATGCAACAACCAAAAAGGGATACCGTTGCTATCATCCTCCAACCAAAAGAATGTTTGTTACTTTGGATGTTGTATTTCATGAAGATACTATGTATTTTTCATGTGAGTCTGAACTTCAGGGGGAGTACCATAAGGAAATTCAGACTCTTTACTATGATGAAGATGTATTGGAAATTGATGTATCTGTTATTGTCAACTCTGATGATATGGTAAGAGAATCTGTTGATGAAGGTTCTTCAAGAGAAGAAACAGAAAGTACAATATTGGATCGTGATATAGAGATTCAAGATGAGGTTATGATAGAAGAGATTCCAGAGTCTGCGTTACCTCAAGAAGATGAAACACCAAACCAATCGTCTGCTACGGATGTTTTTGAAGAATCAAGGAAACAACTTCCACAACGTGTAAACAGAGGGATTCTTAAACCCATATATGAACCTGAAATCTCTAGTAAGGTTAAGTACCCTATGAATCATTATGTCTCTCACCACCGTTTTTCTAAAGCTAATAAGGCATTCGTGAATCCACTATCTACTGTTTTTACTCCTAACAATGTGTAGGAAGCATTAGCTGATCCAAAATAGAGAGCAGCT
The DNA here is from genome assembly GCF_003573695.1 of Papaver somniferum. Lineage (NCBI taxonomy): Eukaryota > Viridiplantae > Streptophyta > Magnoliopsida > Ranunculales > Papaveraceae > Papaver > Papaver somniferum. The sequence continues at coordinate 145,729,883 of NC_039362.1, forward strand.
ATAGAAGAAGAAATGAGGTCCCTTTTTCATAATGATACTTGGGATTATGTTGATTGTCCAGAAGGAAGAAAGATTGTGGGGTGTCATTGGATTTTCACCATTAAATACAAGGCAAATGGTGAGATTGAACGTTGTAAATCAAGATTAGTTGCTAAAGGGTACATCCAAACTTATGGTATCGACTATACAGAAACCTTTGCTCCAGTAGCGAAAATCAACACAGTGCGAGTCTTGTTATCGCTTGCTGCAAACTTGGATTGGCCTTTGCAGCAGTTTGATGTTAAGAATGCCTTCTTGTATGGTGAATTAACTGAAGAAGTTTACATGGAGCTCCCACCTGGTATTTCAGTTCCAGGATCTCATGGTAAGAAGGTATGTAAGCTAAACAAGTCATTGTATGGACTAAAACAATATCCAAGCGCCTGGTTTGGCAGATTAACCAAATCTATGAGGAACTTTGGATATCGTCAGAGTAATTCTGATCATACTTTGTTTATAAAGAAAAGGAAGGGTAAAATTACTGCTCTTATCATATATGTAGATGATATGGTGGTGACAGGAAATGATCCAGAGGAGAGAAAATCTTTGCAAAGATAATTATCAAAGGAATTTCAAATGAAAGATCTTGGTTCATTGAAATACTTCCTTGGGATTGAAGTTTCTCGATCTGGTGAAGGAATTTTCTTATCACAAAGGAAATATGTTCTTGATCTGCTAAAAGAAGTGGGCATGTCAGCCAGTCCATTCACCTTTAGAAGAAAAGGTAAATCTGTGTATTGAACCTGATCAAGTTCCTACTGATAAAAGGATCAAAGACTTGTGGGGAGATTGATGTATTTATCTCACACAAGGGCAGATCTTGCTTATGCATTCAGTGTTGTTAGTCAATTCATGCACAATCCAGGTAAACAACACATGGATGCAGTTTTATGTATTTTGAGGTATTTAAAGTCTGCTCTTGGAAAAGGAATTTTATTCTCTAAAAATGAAGATTATAAAAAGGTTGTGGCATATACAGATTCTGACTATGCAGGAGAAATAGATGGCAAACGTTCTACTGCAGACTACTTTACCTTTGTGGGAAGTAACTTAGTTACTTGGAGAAGTAAGAAACAAAATATTGTTACACGATCAAGTGCAGAGGCTGAATTCAGAGGTATGGCAGATGGCATTTGTGAAACTTTGTGGTTGAGGCTTCTCCTTAAGGATTTGGGGGTTCCTCTCAAGGATCCTATTACTCTGTATTTTGATAACAAAGCTGCGCGTGATATTGCTCATAATCCTGTTCAACATGATTGTACTAAACATGTAGAGGTTGACAGGTTCTTCATCAAAGAGAAGCTGGACAACAACATTATTGAGCTGCCACCGGTTCAGTCTGAAGAACAACTTGCGGATATTCTCACACATGGAGTGTCAAGCAAAAAATACTTGAATTTTCTGGACAAGTTGGGCATGCGTGATATCTATGCACCAACTTGAGGGGGAGTGTTATTATATATCCTTATTTAAGGATAATATATTGTTTCCTAATATATAGGATCTTTGCTTTAATCGTAATATTGGGCTCTATATATTCATGAGTTGTGTAACCAAAATTGATAAGATTATCATAATAAGAATTATCTTCTTCTCAATCCTATATTTGTGAAGACGGTGACAACAGGCTGACCATAGAACCGTCCAATGTGAAGAAACGAGGGATTCACTGACCAGTTATCCAGCCACTTCCGCACTTTATCATCTGTTCGACCAGCTACAGCTTCATGCAACAACCAAGCAGCCCATCCAAGCCCATGGCTAAGTAGCTCTGCCGCCTTGGTTGTACCCATCACTACCCCGGCAGAACAACCAAAGTAGTTCATGGACAAGGGTGGATTCAGTCTTGACCTATCGTTAATGAGCAACCTGCAAGTTGATTTACAGATTTCTGCCCATGTACTAAAGAAATGCCAGAAAGAGGTGCCATCACCGACGACATGGTTAAAAGAACAATCAATGAAGAACCCATCAACAAGCTCAGTAACCTGTACGACAAGCAAAGGCTCGCAGTGTCCATCATGGTTTATCGAACCATCTAAAGCAAAAAAAGATCTCACCACTGAGGGTACATCGAGTGGGTTCAGAATATCAACAACTGTGACATATTCTGCAATTGCGTGGATGAATTCAGCTCCTTGAGAGTTACTGCAGTCTATAAAAACTTTGTACGAACACGAATACCCTAGTAACATTGAGAATCCTCATGTTTACATTGCTGACGGTTTGTAATCAAATTGATTGAAAGAAAGATATTTGTTTACAGGACAGACTTGACTCTATATAGATCTCCTCTCTCGACTCGACTCAACTGACACTCTCACGTGCTGTTTACGCAGTTACAATTCTCTCTTGCTGACACACTCATGACATCACACAGACACACTACTAATCACTACTCAGTCATATGTTATTATACCATCTTGTTTTTTGGTTGATAAGCGGCCAGAAAGTGGATAAAAATGGCTAAGGGTGAGAGAAAGTGAGTTCTTGAGTTGATCAATGATTTTGACCATAACGCCATCTTCATGATCAGAGGAAGGTGGGGGTTTGGCAAAGAGAAGACCCTTCTGTATTGCGTGCGCAGAGAGCATAGTTAGATCCCATGGTGTTAAATTGATCTCCTTGTGTGCTTCTTCTGAAATTTGGTGCGGCTTTATCATGCATTTTGAGATAACTCGAACAACTTCCTCCCCTAGATTACTCATCGGAACTGGAAATACTAACTATTGATTGGTCTTCTTTTGGACTGAAACCAAAGATCATCAATTAAGCCTCAAGTAAGATGTGTTGGAAAGACATGCAAAAATAGGGGGAAATGAAAGGATGCTGAGATCAGCAGAGCTACCAAGTCAATGTAAACCATTTATTTTCTAACAACCAGAAGAAGCTGCCAGATTGTCATTCTCTTTCGACCTGCAACTTCCTAGCTATGCTAATCCCAGAGTAGAGACGGTCCTCTTAAGTGATTTCATAGAATCATACGACTGCAGAATTAAAGAAGAAGAACCCTATACAAACTAATCTCTAACATCATGTCAGTATTTTTATATATACAAGATTACTGCTTTAATTTGAATGAATGGATTCAGGTGGAGAATTACCTTGAGCACTTCTGATGAATATATGATCGAAACAGCACGGATTTTTGATTGATGTTATGAATATTTGAGGTTTTACTCAAGAAACTTTTTTCTTAATGAATACACATGACAAGAAAGATACATGTAAACGATGAGAGTTCCATACAAGACGCGTATTCATTTAATATGTTGGCACCGTTGGAACTTAGAGGGATAATATTTTTTATTATTATTTTTTTAATTCCATCATTTTTAAATGATCATTAATTTATTGACATATATATTTCGATTTTTCAAAAAAATAAAAATAATTAACATATCAATAAGAGGCTCACCAGTCACCAGAGCCAGATTGGAGACTCTCAACACGTACTATGTCTAGAATTAAATTTCACGTAATCAATTTCGATCGATCTAACATTGTGAATGTTCCAGAAACTTGTTGTGCACAATCAACACATTAGTTCTACTTGCAGTTGGACTCCGAAACTCTATGTGCAACTTCTTTTTTTTTGTACAATCTCTCACTTCTGATTGGCAGGGTAGACAATGTCAGCCTGCTTATAAGACACTTCAAAATGGTTCACATATCTTACTAGAACCATGATATTTTGACATCAAAGTTTATATATCAAAATTAAAACAAAAGGAACCTATACAGAAACACTTCAACACAAAACTATTTAAAAGCAACAAGCGTAATTCAACGCCCTTCGATTTGTGTCATAGTTAGATGGTTGACAGAAGCTGCTCCCAAGCTATGCGCAAAGGAATCTAATGGCATTGGAACCCTTCTTTCGATAAAGGCAGGCTGTTTCGGAGCAGGAAGAGTTGTGATTTCGCTTGTTAGCATAGAAAGAGTTGTAGACATAGTTGGTCTATCTACCGCACATTCTTGCACACATAGTAGTCCCACTTGAATACATCTGAAAATTTCTGCTAAGGGAGTTGATTCGTGCAGTATCGCAGGGTCGATCAACAATTCCATTTTGCTTTCATTCCATAATTGCCATGCCTAAACAATGCACTATGCAGTTAGAAACTAGGATAGAGATCAGAGTGAAGAGTAATAAGTACTTGCAAAGTTACTCGAAAGGTAAACACTGCTTACGTACATATCCTAAAAGGCTCAATGATTGCTCGAGATGGTGAAAACTTGTTGTCTTTCTTCCACTCACAACCTCAAGTAGCAACACTCCGAAACTAAAAACATCAGACTTTTCGGAAAATCGGCCATCCAAGACATACTCCGGAGGCATGTAACCACTGCATTCAGTTATTTGAAAGAAAATAACGATTAAGACAATTTATGTTATTCAAATTGTTGGTGTCACATTAAAACAATTTCTTTTACTTACAGTGTCCCAACTACTCTTCTAGTACTTGCTTGCTGTTCATTACCTCCAAATATCCTTGCCATACCAAAGTCTGAAATTTTCGGATTCAGGTCTTCGTCTAGGAGAATGTTACTAACTTTAAGGTCTCTATGAATGACTCTCATTCTAGAATCTCTGTGTAGATATAACATTCCCCGGCTTATCCCTTCGATGATTTGGAATCTCTTTTTCCAATCTAAGAGTTCCTGTTTTGTTGGATCTAACAGAAACCAACCAGAACAAGTGAGGTTGCATGAGAAAAAAAAACTGAAATACACACAACACACATCGACATAAGCGCACGAAATTGATTCAGTATAAGAGCATCAAACCGAAAAGGAAGGCGTCCAAGCTCTTGTTAGGCATGTATTCATAAATCAACATCTTTTCATCCCCTTCAAGACAACAACCTAAAAGTCTAACCAGATTCCTATGCTGAACTTTTGAGATCACCATGACTTCATTCTTAAACTCCTCTAAACCTTGTATAGAACCCTTTGAAAGCCTTTTCACGGCTATTTCCTGTCCGTCAAATAACATTCCCTGAACAGAAAAACAAAACAATTTTGTGTGCAGTATAACGTTTTATTAGAATTTGACTTATGAGTGAAAATTCAAGAATAAAGAACGAACTGTTTGCGGTATGCATACCTTGTAAACTTGCCCAAATCCACCTTGGCCAAGCATATTAGCTCCAGTAAAATTATCTGTAGCAGTTGCTAGCTCTTGAAATTTGAACACTTTCACTTGATCTGGATGATCTGGAGTCTCTTCATGGGTGTTGCCCAAATCGGCAGCAATATTTCCTGCAATTCCAGATCAAATTTAGTTTTATTTTCAAAATGTTTTTTTTTCAATTACATTTTTTAAAAGCTTTACGGTGAGATGTTATACCTCTTTGTTTTGTCAACCACTTCCAAAATAAGTAGGTGCAAATGATGATGGCAAGTGTTCCGACAAGGACTGCAATAATCACAATGACTATTCCATTGTTGCTTAAGCCATGATCCGTATTGTCCTTTCGAGCAGGATCTGTACTGTTCTTTAGCACAGGATCTACAATTTACAAGGGGTTACACATGTAAGAACTAAGAAATCTAACATTCACACGCCCAGAAGTTCTGAAGTAGGGCCATCACAGCTGGTATCACTGTCAAAATTGTTTTTGTGCTGGTTCTATCAGATTCAGTGTAAAAAGAATAACAAGCATATTTGAGGGAAATTACAAGATGGTGGGTTGTTTTAAAATTTTGTGAAGCAATGGTGATATTCCTACTTTAGCTCAAAATTTTGTGAAGGAATGAAATTTTGAAAAACTAACTTAATGAGAAAAATAGAAACCAGCGTTGATGTGTAATCACTTACCAATGTCTGAATGAGCTAAGCGAATGTAAAGGTCTGCACCACGTTGAGTAAACTGTTGTATGTCAACCAAATTTTCATCCCATGTCATACACCCAACACCAATATCATATGAATAAGCTAAGCACGAACAGTTCCTCAAGCAGATCATTTTACAATCCTCCAACAATGATATAAGTAACAAGGAAACAATAGCATTATCAGGGACTTTCACGCTTTCCAGTTTTCGGAATCCATCAACAGTGTCTGGGTTCCCGAAGCCGCTATCTTGGCACTCCAATTGCGTATTTCTGACACACCCACCTGACCAATTCCCCTCACTCCATTCATCTTCAAACTTTGGTTTAAATCCTATAAGACAACTGCAAATTGGCAAATTTGATGGATTGCAACTACCGAAAGAGCCACACGTTCCATAAGTATCACAGTTATTAATTTGTGATGACCAAAAATCATACCAGTTGTCCAGATCCGCATCCCATTGCTCCCCAAAGAATGTTCCGTGGTGATGCAATACGAATTGCGGGTACATTTTATTAGGATCTTTGAAGCTTATATACATATTATCTTCTGACAAAGAGAAAGCCTGAGCATATGTCATCTCAGCTATGCCAATGAATATTATACTATTCCACGGACCACTTCGCCAAAGTCGAGAATTAGACCCATTTCTCCGGACGACCAGCTGAGGATGATCGCCAAGTAGCTCGAGCATGAGCCAAAAAATACCTGTTGAAGGATCAGATTCACTTTTCCAAGATGTAAGCTCTAGTTTCTTTCCCGTTAATGTACTTCCACCAATCTCCATCCCTGGAAGAAAAGTATGGGTTGGGTGATCGAAACTCTGCCATACAGACTCATTTAGCAATCTAAACTCAAGATTTCCAGTATCCAATAGCTCCGCAACTGAATTCTTAGGTGCAGTAATACCAGACACATTTGTAGTCCAATAAAGAACCCCTCGTCCATCTACAATCACAAGATTTCCATCGTCTGCAATTCTTAAGGTTCCTGATGAATCTTTTAATGGATTATCCCTGTTTGCAACCCATACAATGTTTTGTTTCGGATCAAATTCATACCATATCCCGACATAACGATGTGTAGAATTAGGAGGACTGAAAAAGCCGAGTTTGAATACCCCGCCGCTGGAAGTTAGTGTCTGAGAGTCAGTTATGGCTTTGGTTGGTGTAATGGTGCTGTTATCTACTGCATAGCAGGTCTGAAACACAAAAAACAAGAGAGAAAACTGAAGAAAAATAAGAAACCTATTGACAATTACGGCACAAATAACACTCAGATTGATCATAATTTGATTGTTTTAGTTTTTGAGACGATGAATGACATTTAAGATATTGAAGTCAACGGAACAAAGGGTTTAGTTTTGAATCTGCCTTCCAACAAATTGAAGTTTCTACACATTGGATGTCAACTCTCTTAGTTGGTATCAATTTCGTCATGCATCCATAATGTCTTGACTAGGCTCATGGAAAGCTTTTTTCACACAGCAAATTGGACAAGATTACAACTTATAAGGACTCAAGGATTAAACTTCCATGCCCTCTTGCACCATAAGACTTGCTCTTAGGAGAAACAAGTCCTTGGCATATTAATATTCTTGATTTGGACATGCTGGTATCTGATCTTTTTTTTTTCCCATCAAATTCAAACTTGAGTCTCCAATTTAAACATAAAAACGTTGTGGAAGCAAATGTATTTTTACCTTGAAAAATTAGAGCAGAGTGAGATTGTCACCTTCACGAACAGGTCCTTTCATATTCCTCATGATCGAACGTTTGAGTAATCATAAAACTTAAACCCTAACATGAGTCACCTGTTCTCTTGATCCAGTTCGTCCCGTAGACTTGACAGCAACTGCTAGCTCCACACCGGAGTCCATTTTGGATAGAAGAATCGGCAGCGGCAGATAGGGAGTATCTTTGACTGCTTTATGAATTTCAGGGTTCGAAAATGCCCTTTCAATTTCAGTCGGAGAAAATATGGTTTTTAAAAATTCGAAAAAGCCCTTTGAAAGCCTTTTGAGATGTTTGGCTGACACAGGCGCCACTCATGTGTCACCAATGACCAAACCCCACAAAAGAGAAACCTGCCGGAGTAAATCACCGTCTCCCCAGAAGCTAAACCTGACCCTTTCTTATTGCAATATTTTAGTCAATTTAGGACCCAGGCTTTGCCTTCAACTTTATCTCACCTTAAACTTCCATGGATATTACGAAACATATACATTGTCCCACTGAAAGAGTGATAAACCCTAACATTATGAGACGAGTCTGCATTAGGGGCTTTGAAATTTCTCTTTAAACCCCAGATATTCACTTTGGATTTCCATCGTTATTCTACTTGAACAGGTATGCATTCTAGCAATTTTCTTTTTGCTATTTGGAGTTCACAAAGGGTTTTTGTCTTCCTTCTGGTACTAGATATTGAGTTAAAGGTTCAATCTTTAATGGGTTTCAAATGATTTCCCGTGGATGTCTGATAATTATTATATTTATGCTCAAAATTTAATCTCGGGTTATTGAATTCAACTTCACTGTAATACCCCAGTACATTTTAAGTCCAATAAAAACATAAACTTTACAGTTTGTTAGAATATTGGTTCCTTCTCTATCGTGTGAACCCATAAGCTCACTTACTCTAGGACCCAACATTTCAGATTGTGGTGTTTAATGTCTACAACTGACAGAAATCGCTTATCATCAGAGACTTACTATCACTCTAGTTTCTGCTTGAACCAAGTGTAAGGTTTTCGATATGAATTATTTTTACCCCTTCTCATAAATGGATGCTTCACAGGTGATTTCAACCTTCCTTATTGTGGAGACTTTTTGTAGATGGATTGTGGCTAGTTCAACTTACTGATTTAGGAGCAAAGACTTATAGTTGATTTTGGTTCTTTAACATTTGCAGGCAAAACAAGTATGGAGGAAGATACTCCAGTTGATCAACCTCCGCTGTTCTCGAAAAACAAGTTTACTTCAAAAGTTTCTAAAAAACCAACCCCAGTTTTAGAAAATCCTCAACCTAATGAAGCCTTAGAAGTGGAAAAATCATGTGACCCTGAATCATATACTCTTAGTTTCTCTGATCTTCATTTAGCTGACTGGGCTACTCGAACATGCAAGGAGCTTGGAATGAAGAAACCCACACAAGTTCAACATCACTGTATTCCTAGAATTCTTGCTGGTCAAGATGTTTTAGGTCTAGCTCAGACAGGTAGTGGGAAGACAGGGGCTTTTGCATTACCTATTTTCAGCCGCCTTGCAGAAAACCCCTACGGTGTGTTTGCTTTGGTGATAACACCTAATAGGGAGCCGGCATACCAATTGGCAGAGCAGTTCAGGGCACTTGGAGCATCCTTGCACCTACGATGTGCTGTTGTTGTTGAGGGATGGATATGATCAGTCAAGCACAAGCTTTGATGCAACGCCCACATGTTGTGATAGACACCAGGGAGGAAAAAGACCCCTTGAACAGAATCCAGATTTTCCATCTGTCTTCTCGAAGACCAAGGTACACATATTTCTTTACAGTGCTCTAACCACAGTATGTTAAAGTAGTCTTTGAATTGTTCGTATCTCAGGATGTTCACTGTTTGTTCATGAATTTGGTTGCCCACATATTTTGTTAATTTCGTCCATTCAATTTTTTCTCCAGTTTCCAGTTTTAGATGATGCCGATAGAGTTTTGGATGTTGGTTTTGAGAAGGAACTGAGTGCGATACTTCAATACTTGCCCAAAGATAGACAAACTCTGTTGTTTTCTGCGACAATGACAGAAAACTTACAAACACTGCTTGAGGTTTCTGCAAAAAAGGCATACTTTTACGAGCAGTATGAGGGATTTAAGACTGTTGAATCTCTTAAACAACAGTATGTTTTTGTTCCGAAAAACGTGAAAGATGTTTATCTGCTTTACATTTTGTCAAAAATGGACATGGGCGTTCGCTCTGCCATAATATTTGTTTCTACATGCAGGTAAAATTCTTACGTGTTTTGCGTTTGAAGTTTCTCCTAACTAGAAGTTTCTAAATTCTTACTTGCTGCAACTTATTTTTATCAGATGTTAATGTTGCAATGAAATTGTTCTTATAATATTGTGAATCTCTACGTGCATTGGTGTTACATCAGGAGTTGTCACCTTCTTAGTTTGTTACTGGAAGAACTTGAACAACCAGCAGTGGGATTGCATTCGCACAAGTCCCAGGCTCTAAGACTGTCTGCACTACATCGATTCAAATCTGGTCAGACTCCCATTCTACTGGCAGCAGACGTGGCTAGTCGGGGTTTAGACATTCCAACAGTTGATCTTGTCATAAATTATGATATTCCGAGGTTAGTGTTACTAGCAAACTTCCTTACTGTTTAGAACTTCTGTTGTTTTGTTATGGAAAATGGCAGGACATAAATTTTTGACTGAACTCGATCCAACCTATCCCAGATATGCTAGAGACTACATTCATCGTGTTGGGCGTACAGCTAGAGCAGGCAGAGGAGGGCTGGCTGTGAGCTTTGTTACTCAGGTTAGTCATAGAAAATGTTGTTCGGCTCAGACTTTTCTCTTTGGGCTTGTGAAGGAACACTGGTCACTTGGTTGCTTCTCGTTGTAATGTCTGTCCTCACACTGAGTGATTATTGATGATCTTTTGCAGAACGATGTAGATCTTATTCATGGAGGAGAGGCTTTCGTTGGGAAGCAGTTGGATAAGTTTGAATGCAAAGAAAATGATGTTCTTGCTGACATTACTAAGGTAACAACACCTCTGTCCAACAGAATATTTGATTGCTTAGTGGTCTGTCGGTCGTTTTGTTTATGTATTCTAAAATTTCACAAATTGCATCAGTCTCTTATGGAAATTAATAAATAAGCATCGTTAGTCTTACCCGTCAGAAAAATGCTCCTTTTCATTACAATTATTTGCGATTCATCTTTATGAAAAACTTGACATATCATGAGGACTCATCAATGTAGGTTTACAAAGCTAAACGTATTGCGACTATGAAGATGATGGATGACGGTTTCGAACAAAAAGCAGAAGAACGAAAGGCCCAGAAGCTAAAAACACTATCAGAGAAAGGATTGTCGAAAGAAAAGGCTAATAATAAGAAGAGAAGAAGAACCAAAACCACCTCTGCAGAAGAATCCAAGTAGGAAATTATATGCTTCAAATGATGAAGGTCTAAAGTTAGGAGGGTTGTAATATCATCACCGTTCTGAAGATGATGAACCATCTAGAAGATCTAGATTGAAAAGGTAATTTCATTCTTTGGTGTATGCTTACTATTTGTTTTTTTTTTCCTCACAAAAATGAATTGTTTAGCTGCCATAGTTCTAGAGTATGTATATCTTACTAGTGAATTGATGAGTGTATTTTGTTATTTGAATCTAGGATCACAGGATCATCATTGTATTAATGTTGAAACATCAAAGACAATTCCTGGCAGACTTGTAATTACTCTCACATTTAAGCCCTTTCCTAGGTAATCTTTACAAGCTTCTTATCATTTGCAAGAATTCAGTGAGTGTTTTGATTACGACTGAATGGTTTTGAATTTGCTTTCATTGTAGATGAATGTTTGTCACCATTTTGTTAATCTATGCTGGGGTTACGAAGATTCTAAGTTTGATTGTAAATGCTTTGGCCAAGGTTAGCATTCTCAAGGTGAAAGGAAGCTTAATTTTTGTTTTGAACATAGACTTGAAGTAATACTCTAATTTTTGCTCGATCATTATTGGCGGCTCTTGAGAAAGTGCAGTATAGGCAAATGCCAAATGATCAATCCCTATTAGGGTAGATGTTAGTTCACCCCTGGATAATTGTATGGGGTATTTTAAGTGCTTTTATGAATTGCAGCATCTTCCATATGTTTTCTCTGCGAATTCTACCTTCATTATCGTTTGTCTGTCTTCAATTTGTACTCGTACAAGGCTATGAAATTGAACTTCTAATGTTCTAAAATCTCATGGTTATTATGGAGGACTAAACCTCTGCCAGATTCTATGAACTTTGCGATTAGCCTAACTTAAGGGGAAGTCTCACGATTCTCATTCTGAAAGAAGCAGAATAATGGTGTGCTGAGACCAGACACTCCTACATGCACCTAATATGTTCCCTGTTTTGGCCATCATACTAGCATGGTAGAGTCCTAGCCTGGGATTTGGCAAGCATATTTGTTTTGGCCTCACATTTGCCGTAAACTACAGTCTGCTGCAGATGACCTTATTTTGTAATGAGTAGTTTTGTTACTTTCTTACATGAGTAAGTATGTGAAGGATGAAGCAAAACCATGTATCATATAGCCTGGTATCATGTGAACATTGTAAATGTTTGCATTTAAAATTAGGAATCCAACAATGTTCTCCGCCTTACCTTTCACGGATGGACTGGAGACTGAATTAAGAAAATCTGGATTAGCATTCACATATTTCAAAGAGTTTAAAGTTGAAAGACCGAATCTGGATATATTTGTCTCTGATTTTTCCAGAGTTGTTCTTATTTTCATTTTTATGAATTCTTAATTTCAGATCATTTTCCAAACACCAATTCCTACCTATGAAATCCACAAGTGAGTTTTCCTTGAGGCTTAAACACAGAATTACCCTGTAATTGGATTATGTCAACCAAACAATAATATTTGAATCAGGAATCTCATTCCACAAAAATAGTGATCTCTCCTGCTTTTATTTCTTTTGTGCCTTCTTGGCACCTTGATATCTATTTTAATCTTCTTCAGAAAAATGAGCTTCTCCACATATTGAACTTCTGTCGGAGTTAAAATGCTTTTGGTGGGAATCGATCCTAAAACCTAAGGTAACTAGTTTTTACTATTTCATTTGTAAACGAAAGCCTTTCAGATGGTTGCCAGACACAAGTGCCACTCATTATATGACCTCTCTGGTCTGGCTAATCTGAATCTTCATTCTCTTCTCCTTATGAAGGAATTCTGAAACTGGCAATGGCTCAGGTGTGCACAGTCAACACATTACTTCTACTTGCAGTTGGATTCTGAAACTCTTTCACCAACTTCTTCTTTTCACAATCTGTCACTTCCGATCAGACAATCTCATCCTGCTCATATGACACTTAGAAATGGTCTACATAAGTTCTTTCTAGGACCATGCCATTTCGATGTCAAAGTTTACATTTCAGAATCGAAACAAAATGAAATCTAGACGGAAACACTTTCACACAAATAAATTTATAAGCAATTTAACGCCCTTCAATATTTGTGATAGTCAGATGGTTTGCTGAAGCTGCTTCCAAGCTATGTGCAAAGCAATCTAAAGGCGTAGAAACCCTTCTTTCCATAAATGCAGGCTGTTTGGGGGTGGGAAGAGTTGCGATTTCGCTTGTTAGCATAGAAAGAGTTACAGACATTGTTGGTCTATCTCTCGCAAATTCTTGCACACACAATAGTCCCACTTGAATGCATCTGAAAATTTCTCCCAAGGGAGTTGATTCGTGCAGTATCAAAGGGTCGATCAACAATTCCATTTTACCTTCATTCCATAATTGCCATGCCTAAAACGATGCACTGCAAAATTAGAAACTAGGATAGAGATCAAAATGAAGATTTATAATTACTAGTTATGCTATTGAAAGCAAAAACGCTGGTTACGTACATATCCTAAAAGGCTCAGTGATTGCTCGAGATGGTGAAAACTTGTCGTCTTTCTTCCACTCACAACCTCGAGTAGCACCACCCCAAAGCTAAAAACATCAGACTTTTCTGAAAATCGGCCGTCCATGACGTACTCAGGGGGCATATATCCGCTGCATTTAGTTATTTGAAAGCATCTATCAGAGATTGAAGGAATATATCAATGTTTAATGTAATCAAACTGATGTACCATATATTGAAACCAACTCTTTCACTTACAGTGTCCCAACAACTCTTCTAGTACTTGCTTGTTGTTCATTACCTCCAAATATTCTTGCCATACCGAAGTCTGAAATTTTTGGATTCAGGTCCGCGTCCAGTAGAATGTTACTAACTTTAAGGTCTCTATGAATGACTCTCAGTCTAGAATCTCTATGCAGATACAGCATTCCGCGGCTTACCCCTTGGATGATTTGGAATCTCTTTCTCCAATCTAAGCGTTCCCGTTTCGTTGGATCTGACACGAACCAACCAGAACAGTGAGGTTATATCAGAAAGTACCAAAACCCACACACAGACATTGACGGTAGCACACAAAATGGATTCAGTGAAAGAGCAGCATCAAACGGAAAAGGAAAGCGTCCAGGCTTTTATTAGGCATGTATTCATTTATTAGGCTTTTTAAACTCCTGTAAACCTTGTATAGAACCCTTAGATAGCCTCTTCACGGCTATTTCCTGTCCACCTAATAGCATACCCTGAACTCAAAAACGAAAATTCATTGGAACTCGACTTATGAGTGAAAGTTCAAGAAGGCAACTGTATTAATTATATATATTTACCTTGTACACTTGCCCAAATCCACCTTGGCCAAGCATATTGTCTCCACTAAAATTATTTGTGGCAATTGCTAACTCTTGAAATTTAAAAACTTTCAGTTGATCTGGAGTTTCTTCGTGAATATTGTCCAAATCGGAGGCAATGTTTCCTATACCTCTTTGTTTTGTCAACCCCTTCCGAAAGAAGTACGTGGAAATGCTGATGGCAAGTATTCCTACAAGGACTACAGCAATTGCAATAACAAATATTGGAGCAGTATACTTGTTATTTAGCGCAACATCTACATTTTACAAGGAGTAATATATGTAAGAATTAAGAAAGCTAACAACAGTCAAACACCCAGAAATTGTGATGTAGAAATGTACGATCACTTACCAATGTCTGAATGAGCTAAGCGAACGTAAAGATCTGTACCACGTTGAGTAAACTGTTGTATGTCAACCAAATTTCCACCCCATGTCATGCACCCAATACCACTATCATGCGCATAAGCTAAGCACGAACAGTTCTTCAAGCATATCTTTTTACAATTCTCCATCTGTATTACAAGTGACAAGGAAGCATAATCAGGTACTTTCATGCTTTCCAATCTTTTGAAACCATCATCAGTGTCTGAATTCCCTAAGCTGGTATTTTGGCACTCCAATTGCGTAATCCTGACACACCCACCTGACCAATTTCCATTACTCCATTCATCTTCAAACTTGGGTCTAAATCCTGACAGACAACTGCAAATTGGCGAATTAGAAGATTTGCAACTACCGAAAGGACCACACATTCCAAAAGTGTCACAAATATTACTTTGTGATGACCAAAATTCAGACCAGTTATTCAGATTTGCTTCCCATTCCTTTCCATGGAATGCTCCATGTTGGTCCAACACGTATCGCGGGTTCTGGTTATTAACATCTCTGAAGCTCAAATACATATTATCTTGTTCATTAGAGGAATATAACGCACTAGCCAATGTCATCTCAGCTACGCCAATGAATACTATATTATTCCACGGACCACTTCGCCAAAGTCGAAACTTAGACCCATTTCTCCAGATGACCAGCTGAGGATGATTATCATCTAGAAACTCCAGCCCAGCTGAAAATATCCCTGTTGAAGTATCGGATTCATGACGTAAGCTCTAGCTTCTTTCCCGTTACTCCACTTCCACCAATTTTCATTCCTGGAAGGAAAGTATCGGTTGGGTGATCGAAACTCTGCCATACCAACTTGGAGTCATCATTTAGCACTTTAAATTCAAGATTTCCGGTATCTAATAGCTCGGCAACTGAATTATCAGGTGTAGTAATACCAGACACGTTCGTAGTCCAAAAAAGAACCCCCATTCACAAGATTTCCGTCGTCTGCAATTCTTAAGGTTCCTGATGAATCTTTCAACGGGTTATTCCTGTTTGCAACCCATACGATGGTTCTCGGATCGACTTCATACCATATCCCGACATAGCGGTTTGTAGAATTAGGAGGACTGAAAAAGCCGAGTTTGAATTTCCGGCCGGCGGAAGTTAGTGTCTGAGAGTCGGTTATGGTTTGAGTTGGTGTTAGGATGCTGGTGTTATCTACTGCATAGCAGTTGTGAAGCACGAAAAACAAGAGAGAAAAATGAAGAAACCTATAGACGATTCCACCAGGAATAATACTAAAAATGATCATAATTTGCTGAAAATGTGATCAAATAATTCCTGTGTTTTTGTTGATTGTTCTAGTTTATAAGCTAGTTAGTTCTTTCCTTTGAATTGTTTTCTAAATTGAAGTGTTGCACATTGGATGTCAACTCTGTCAGTGTCAGTATCAATGTCTTGACTCCACGTGGATAGCTTTTCTCCTAGCAAGGTGGACAAGGTTACAAGGATTGCAATTTCTTAGTCATTTCAGTCTCTGCCTTCATTAAAATTATAGTATAATACTTCTTGCAAATATTTGGAGAAGCAAGGTTGGCTTCCAAATTACACTAGGGATTGCTCCAAGTCCACAATACAAGAGCTCGTTTGTCTCAAGCCTCAGTAGTACCTTTTATTCTGATAACTAAAAATCTGAAATCTAGGACCATGTCATTTTAAATAAAAATGTAATCATATCAATAGTTACACAAAAAGATATATACGGAAACATATTAACACAGGCAAAATCAAAAGCATCAAGCGCAATTTAACGCCCTTGAATATGTGTAATAGATGGTTGACAGAAGCTGCTCACAAAATGGATTCAGTGAAAGAGCAGCATCAAACCGAAAAGGAAAGCGTCCAAGCTTTTATTAGGCATGTATTCATGAATCAACATCTTTTCATCCCCTTCAAGACAGCAACCTAAAAGTCTAACCAGATTCCTGTGCTGAACTTTTGAGATCACAATGACTTCATTTTCAAACTCCTCCAGACCTTGTATTTCCTGTCCATCAGATAACGTACCCTGAACACAAAGACAGTATTTCATATTCTTTTTAGTTTCATTAGAGTTTGATCCATGAGTGTCAAGAAGAAAGAACTAATACCTTGTACACTTGCCCAAATCCACCTTGGCCAAGCATATCTGCTCCAGTAAAACTATTTGTGGAAATTGGAAACAATTTTTTAAACATTTTTTACACTGACATTTTCCAAAAGCTTTAGGCTGAGATGTAACACACCTCTTTGTTTTGTCAACCACTTCCCGAAGAAGTACGCGCAAATGCTGATGCCAAGTGTTCCTACAAGGACTGCAATAATAACTATTCCATTCTTGCTTAAGGTGGGTGTGTCAGGATTACGCAATTGGAGTGCCAAAATAGCAGCTTCGGGAATCCAGACACTCTTGATGGGTTTCAAAAACTGGAAAGCATCAAAGTACCTGATTATGCTTCCTTCTTACTTGTAACAGAGATAGAGGAATGTAAAATGATCTGCTTAAAGAACTGTTCATGCTTAGCTTATTCGCACGATGGTGGAATCGGGTGTATGACATGGGGTGAAAATTTAGTTGATATACAAAAGTTTACTCAAGGTGGTAAAGATCTGTACATTCGCTTAGCTCGTTCAGACATTGGTAAGTGATTATATTAATGTTGGTTTCAATTTTACTCCCTCCATTTCAAAAAGATATATTTGTTTGATTTTGATGAAAAAATCATTTAAGCCACTTTTTTCAAAGTTATCCAACATGAGAGAGAAATAGACCCCAAGAGATGGAAATGTGGTCCCTAATACGGATAAAGCAGTAAAGTCACACTATTTGGCTTTCCATTAAAAGAAACCAGCCTATCTTTGTGACATACCCAAAAAAAGTAAACCAAGCATATCTTTTTGAAATTGAGTGAGTAGTTGGTTTTTGAACGTTGCATTGCTTTATAAAATTTGGAGCCAAAGTAGGATTGTCGCTATTGCGTAGAACGACCCACCATCTTTTCATATTTTAATTTGGGCTAAATTTGGAATTATTACATAACTCCTTGTAAAATGTAGATGTTGCTCAAAAGAACAGTACAGATCCTGCTCGAAATGACAACACGAATACTGCTCCAAAGAAGAATCGGGATCTTGTAACTATTGTAGTCCTTGTAGGAACACTTGTCATCAGCATTTGCACCTATTTCTTTTGGAAATGGCTGAAACAACAAAGAGGTTTCATATCTCACCCTCAAGGTTTTGAAAAACGTCATAAGAAGTGTTCACTAA
The DNA here is from genome assembly GCF_003573695.1 of Papaver somniferum. Lineage (NCBI taxonomy): Eukaryota > Viridiplantae > Streptophyta > Magnoliopsida > Ranunculales > Papaveraceae > Papaver > Papaver somniferum. The sequence goes on from NC_039362.1 coordinate 145,747,867, forward strand.
ATTTGATCTGAAATCATAGGAAATATTGATTTGGACAATATCCACAAAGAAACACCAGACAATCCAGAGCTAGCAACTGCCACAAGTAATTTTTGTGGAGCTCATATGCTTGGCCAAGGTGGATTTGGGCAAGTGTACAAGGTATGTTCTTTATACTTGAACTTTCACTCATAAGTCAAATTCGAATAAAACTAATGATGAAAAGTTGCTTGTGTTCAGGGAACGTTATCTGATGGACAAGAAATAGCTGTGAAAAGGCTATCAAAGGGGTCGATACAAGGTCTAGAGGAGTTTAAAAATGAAGTCATAGTTCAGCACAGGAATCTGGTTAAACTTCTAGGTTGTTGTCTTGAAGGGGAAGAAAAGATGTTGATTTATGAATACATGCCTAACAAAAGCTTGGACGCCTTCATTTTCGGTTTGTTTCTCTTTCACTGAATCGATTTCATGTGTCTATGTTTCAATACTTGTTTTCTTTCTCATATAAGCTCACTTGTTCTGGTTTATTTGTGTTAGATCCCACAAAACGGCAACGCTTAGATTGGAATAGAAGTTTCCAAATCATCCAAGGGATAAGCCGGGGAATGTTGTACCTACACAGAGACTCAAGACTGCGAGTCATACATAGAGACCTTAAAGTTAGTAATATTCTATTGGATGAAGACCTGAATCCGAAAATTTCAGACTTTGGTATGGCAAGGATATTCGGAGGTAATGAACAACAAGCAAGTACTAGAACTAGAAGAGTAGTTGGGACACTGTAAGTAAAAGGGTTTGTTTCGATATATGGTAAATCATCAGTTAGAGTAATATAAATTTTTGATATGTTTTCGAATAACTGAATGCAGTGGGTATATGCCCCCAGAATATGTCTTGGATGGACGGTTCTCCGATAAGTCTGATATTTTTAGCTTTGGAGTGTTGCTACTCGAGGTTGTTAGTGGAAGAAAGACAACTAGTTTTCACCGTATAGAGCAATCATTGAGCCTTTTGGGATATGTACGTAAGCAGTGTTTCCAATTAAGTAATCTTCACTTTGATCTCTATCTTAGTTTTAATTGTTTAATGCATCCTTTCAGGCATGGCAATTATGGAATGAAAGAATGTCCGAGAGATAGACCAACTATGTCTACGGCTCTTTCTATGCTAACAAGCGAAATCTCAACTCTTCCTACTCCTAAACAGCCTGCATTCACTGACAGATGGGTTTCTACATCATTGGATTCCCTCACACAGAGCTTGGGATCATCTTCTGCAAATCGTCTAACTGTAACAAATATTGAAGGGCGTTAAACTACGTTCAGTGTTTCAGGAAAAAAAAATCGTGGTGAATTGTTTCTATTAATGCTTTATGTTTCAATTTTGATATGTAAACTTTGACTTCAAAATGGCTTGGTCCTAAAAATATACGAGTGCATTTTTGTTCGTTATGCTGTAAAGATGCAATAGTGTAAGTACAACTGCTTCGGAAAAGCGCAACTTAATTTCGATAACCGAAAATATTCTCAAGATATGCAATAAACACCTAAATTTGGTTTTGTATAATTCCAACCAATATCTGATTGTAATACTGAAATCCCTCTTGGATGATAACTCAATATTAGCTAGCATACAAGATACTTAACTAATATATCTTCCAGAGATATGTTTTGCTTGCTGGAAAAACAAAACATATATATTAAAAAATCTTAATAAAAATATTCTCAAACATTTCAGTTTGGGATCTCACCTTGAGTATCAAGGAATACCTTTGAACAGTAAAAGATAAGAGTTGTGCAAATGTTCAAATTAGTCACCATGTCGACATCCTGAACTTTCCTATTTCACAAACCCAATTTCCAAAACCACGCAAACCCTAAAGTGTACGTGACATTAGAACTCGGTTTTGTTTAAGGGGGGTCGTTCCTACCATAGGTAGGATCGGTTCTATCTTAGTTCCCCAAATAGGTTGGGATCGGTTCCACCCTAGTTCCCCGTATAGGTAAGGATCGACCCTGCCTTAAATCTTCAATGAAAACCGAAATACCAATACACTTGATTTCTTTCAACTACGAAACAGGTTCGTAAGTCTACTTCCTTAAACTCATGAAATCAAACACAGTTTTCTAGGCATGAAATTAATCATAAGTTCATTACGCACTCTAGTAAAAGTTACAAAGATTATGTATCTATCTTGCAATTACCAAGTTCAAATTAAAGATTAACGTTATACTTCGTAATTTAATATATCTAATTTGTAAAAAAACCTGTATATTCTTCCTTAACATTTTGATCATGATAAGATGACTCAGTCTCTAATACTAGAGTTTCATGTATATAACTTCACATGTTATGTTTACAAACTAAACGACTTGAAAGTTACGATAGAAATGAAAAAAGTCACGTCTTGTATTACTAACCTCACGTAGAAGGATGATGTCTTCGTTGATGTCGATACGTCTTCGGATTCTTCAGGTTTAAAGTATTACTTGTATGTCTCAACATTTCTATACTTCCTAATCTAACCTAACGAAGTTGACTCTAGTAATTTAATCAAGTGAAATTTGAGTTTTGATACTAAAATATGACAACCAATCTTGACATACCAACCCTTGGCGGGTTCAACTGAGAAATACTCCAACACATAACATATGTCCTGCAATTATGCATACTAGTGTTACCAGTGGTAGTGATGAACCAGGATCATATCCAATTCTTAAGGTTTCTCTCATATAGTATACCTGCAAGATTAGAATCAAAGGCATTCCAAAGACCCTGAACCACCCGGAACTCGATAAGTAAGTGATGAGCTTCAGAATGCAACTCACAAAAAGGACAGAGATCCTCAACACTTGAAACATACCTATACACTTTATTTCTCAAAGGAAAACAGTCACGCATACACTTCCATAGGAAGTGGTTTATCTTAGAAGGTAATGGAGATTTCCAAAAGGTTTTCCAAGAGAAATTCACCTGCTCTGGTTCATAACAATCTTTTATAACTACTCGGTTAGAAGTTTTAACCGCAAAGATTATATTATGCAAACGGTTTCCATCGAAGCCTATCAATACCTTTAGCAAGAATTATAATAACACATATGTGCCTAACAGTTTCATTATCAAATATAGCATTCAACATTTTACTGCCCGGTTTTCTGGTCAATCTATTGATACACGTGTTGCACATTACTCGAAACATAAAGAAAACTCAGAAATTCATTCTGTTTAGACCCCATCTATATTTCCAAATTGAGATGTTTCTTCTATATCTAACCTCCCAGTAGTAATTTTGCTTGATTATCTCTAGACCCCGACAAATACCCTTCCACATCCATGACCCTGACTTTTTCATTCACATAACGCAAATGGTTATTATCGGGAAAACAATTATGTCTAACAATTTTTACACATAGCGAGTCAGATTCAGTTATCAATCTCCAAGACAATTTGTCAAGAAGAGCAGTATTCACTTGTTCAGTTTTCTTAATTTTCAACCCTCCTAGCGCAACAGGTTTAGCTACTGTATCCCAATTCCTAAAATAGATTCTTTTATTTCCCCTTTTCTTATTCGACCAAAAATTCCTTTAGATGCCATAAATCTTGTCAATCATCTTCTTAGGCATAATAAATACAACTAAATGATGACTAGCTAAATAACCAAATACAGTCTGACTTAAAATTGTTCTACCAGATTGGTTCAGATGCTTACTTTTCAAAGGGGCAAGTCTGGAATCAAAGTTATCAAGCAGATGCTTGAAAGTATACCTTTTCATTCCTTTGTATAAGTAAAGGGACACCAAAATAATTATTTTTTACGCCTAGTCTTCTAATATTCAGAACATCGGCTATTTGGTTTTTATCTCTAAGGTCAGTTTTAGGGCTAAAAGCTAAACCATATTTTTCAAAGTTTATGGCATGACCTAAGAACTTGTTGAATCGATTGAGCAAGTTATCCAAAGTATTAGCATATATCTCACAGAAGCCCTAGTATACACCAAGCAATCATCTGCAAAAAATAAATGGCTCGCAGAAGGACAATCTATAGTGACTTTAACTCCCTGGATATTATCACTAAATTTTGCATGAATCAAAAGTCTAGACAACACATCCATATAGATAATGAATAAATAGAGTGACTAGGGATCCCCTTGTCTGAGACCCATAGATGGATATAAAACTTCACCCGAGGATCCATTAAGCAACATGGAGGAAGACACCGAAGAAATACATTGTTCAATCATGCCACACTGAATTTCATGAAAGCCTAATTGTCTTATACTAACAATAAAAAATAAACCATTCAATCATGTCAAAATCTTATGACATATGAAGCCATTATTCCTGACTTAGTCCTATTTTTCTTCATAGTATCCAAGTATTATGGGCGATAACTATGTTGTCAGTTATTTGCCTAGGGGAAAGAAAGGTTGTTTAGTAGGGACTGATAAATTTATCCATAATAATTTAAGTCTACTGTTTAAAAGCTTTGAAATTATCTTATAACTTACATTACTCAAGCTAATGGGTCTCAAGTTAGATGCAGTCCTAGGAGAGCTAATTTTAGGTATCAGACTTATAAAATTGTGATTCGTCTATGGTAGGACCAGGGCGAAAAAAGGCTTTCACCAATTTACAAATATCACTCCCAAGCTCGTCCCACATATTCTGGTAAAATTCAGGTGGAAATCCATCCGGGCTTGGGGATGTCCAAGGTTGCATTTTCCAGGCAACGTTCTTAATTTCCTCATAAGTAAGAGTTTTAATTAGGAAATTATTTTCCTCATCAGAAAAATACATGGATTCAAGATTTTTAGTAATCACTAGCATAAGGAGAACTAATAGTTTTACTAATTTTTGCAAAATACTCCTTTAATTCAGTAGCTATCATATTTCCGTATGTTAGCCAAATCCTTAAGGTATTTTGCAAACAACCAATATAAGTCCTTGATAGACACATTTATGTGTCTAATTTGTTCCAATATCTATAGTGTTGGAACTCAGTTTTGTACTAATATTGTGTTTTTTATATATTTATATGTATTTGTGGAGTAAAACTTATGTGGAAAAATTGGCTCGAAAAAGTATTAAAAGCACCACCCAAAAAAAAACTCAGTGCACCCCCCAAATGGCTAAAGACACCCATTTACCTATAAGGAGCACCTTTCTTCTTCACGAGAAAAGCAGAAAAAGGCAGGAAATGTTCAATTCAAAAAATTTCAACAACAGATCTTCTGGAAATAGATTTGGAAGATTTCTAGTGAGACTCGGTCGTTCCAATGGATTGTATTGTGCATGTTACACTTAAACAGGATTGGTGAGTCCATCAGATTCAAAAGAATTGTGTTAGATTACACGTATTTAAATAAAACAGGTGCATGTATTTTTCTGTGAGATATTGTCGAGATTTTATCATCTTTGGAAGGTTGGCGTGTGTCTTCATCGTGTTTGACCTCTTCTGGAACGAGAAATTAGCATGTTTGGAACATATCAGCTACAGAATAATGCGTGAGAAGCTTTAAAAGGTAATTATATCCTGTGAATGGCAGTGAGACAATAACGTAATCAATGGAGGATATTTGGAGTTATTAGGGGGATTCTTGTGTGTTGGGAAGTAATAGTGTTAGAGCGCTGATCGGTTGAACTCACAAGCGTTGCTATCTCAAACTTGTTGTCAAGTTTATTGCCAAAACTATAAGTCTTGATTTCTAGTCTACTTATAGCTAAGTATCTGATTAGGATAGCAAGTGTAGTGGAGCATTCTATCTTGTGGAATTTCATCAACAAAAGGTATGTGAAGACTTGAACTAAACTATCACTCAAAAGTATATTACTTTATCTCCTATTTTGAGACAAAATTTGTATATCTATATAGACTTCCATTATACACATTTGATATTTCGAGCTGAGTTTAACTCGCTTATATATTTCTCGAAATATGTGTTGGTAAGCTTTCGCTTTAACCAAGTTCATCTTATATTCTTGACGAAAGTCAAAAGATGTTCATGTGAAAATCACTTGGTAACATCTTACATGATTTGTGTGAGACAGTCATTTAATGTAGACTCAGAATATTTCGTATTGATCATCACTTGAAAATTGTTTTGAAGCTAATAGTTTGTGTAAGACAGTTATTGTAGTCTTCTAAGAATGTTTCAATGATTGAAATGGGAGTTTAGAACAATTAACCATGATTAGATATAGCACAGTATGCGTACTTGTATGCTAACTGTTGCAAGTTATTCCAAGTCCGGGAACCATAGTATGCATACCCGTATGCGTACTGGTTGGTTTAATGAAAGTCCGGGAACTTAGTATGCATACCTGTATGCGTACTGGCGTAAAGTTCATGTCTGGAAATTCAACTGAGTTTGGAGGTATGCATACCCGTTCGCATACTGGCGAAACCAAACTAAATCCGGCCACTTAGGTATGCGTACCAGTTTGCATACTTGAGTAGGTTATGTTCTAAAATCGGCTTGTTCATGAACTAATACATTTATATATTAAGGAATGCAATCTTTTGCAAACCATGGATATAATCTTCATGAATTGATTCGAGTGAATCAAAATCAATTTTGCTTCAATTGTATCTTATATACTTCTATGAGAATATAAACAACTCTAGAACTAGTTTCATTTGAGTCATTTGGATAAGTTATGGTTAAGATGAATAAGGTTGATATAAAAGTGTCCATATGGATAACTTCGGTTAACTATTGTTGAGCCAACACGGTGTACACGTTTAGGTGTGGATACTCATATCTAAATGAAGTCACTTTTCATTTATGTGTAACAAGCTAAGTTTGATCTAACGGTTGAAAGATATTAGCTTGAGTTTAATCAGGTTTTCATCTAACAGTGAATATTGAATTCTTTGTTACCAAGGTAACATTGATTGCAAACCCTAACTTGAAGATTATATAAGGGAGAACTCTAGCAACTGGGAAACCTAATACCCACACCTCATGTGTGATACTAGTTGCGACTAGAGTCGATTCTCCTTTAACTTTAGGTTTTTTTCCAAAACCCTGTAGGTTAACGACTTGAAGACTTCATTGGGATTGTGAAGCTAGAACCAACTATTTTTTTCTGTAGTTGTGTGTTCTGATCTTGCTGTATTCTATCATATTGAGTACTATCTTCTCTAATATTTGCTCGAGATTTAATCTCTGATAGACAAGATAAAAAGTAGTCACAAACATCTTCGTCTCATCGTTTGTGATTTCACAATATCTTGTTTCGCTACCATATAATTAAGATTATTGTGGGTGGTTGATATTATTAGGTTGTTCTTCGGGAATATAAGTCTGGTGTATCAATTGGTTCTTGTTCACCTTGATTTATCAAAAGACGGAACAAAACTTGTGGGTATTTCTGTGGGAGACAGATTTATCTATTCAATAGACTTTTCTGTGTGAGATAGATTGGTTTATCAAGTCTCCGACTTTGGGTCGCAGAAACTCTTAGTTGTGGGTGAGATCAGCTACGGGAATCAAGTGCATAGAGTCCTGCTGGGATTCATAGGCGTAAGGAACGCGAGTGTACCTTGATCAGTGTGAGATTGGTTAGGGCTCAACTACATTCCAGTCCGAAGTTAACTTGGAGTAGGCTAGTGTATGTAGCGGCTTAATACAGTGTGGTGTTCAAATCTGGACTAGGTCTAGGGGTTTTTCTGCATTTCCGGTTTCCTCGTTAACAAAACTTCTGGTGTCTGTGTTATTTATTTTCCGCATTATATTTTTTATATAATTGAAATATCACAGGTTTTGTGTAAGTTCAATCAATTTTGAATCCAACCTTTGGTTGTTGATTGATTTTATTGACACTTGGATATTGGTTTTTGATACTGTCCAAGTTGTTTCTTATAATAATCAAGATCACAGATTTCTATCTGTTTGATTTGTCGATTACATTAAGAAACAGAGATATAACTCTTAGATATATTTCTTGATTATGCTCGCTTTATTAGTTGGTGATCTCATAATTGTATTGGAGTTAGTCCATACAGATTGCCTAAACGAAATATGGGGTGTGGTTGTTAGACCCCGCTTTTTCAATTGGTATGAGAGCAGGCAAACACGTTTAAGACCTCATAAGTTTGTGTTTATAGCAATATGACTCTATGGATAGTAAAGTCTCTATAAATTCTTCACCAGAATTTAACTCTGATCTTAGAGAACGTTCTGAAGAACTAGTTAATCTCCAGAAGAAGTTGAATGAACAAATCCGGGTCAATTCTGATCTAGTTGCAGAAATCGCAAAGTATAAGGATTTGAAGTTTGTCAAAGTATCTTCAATGGATTTGAATAACTCCTCTAATTCTTCCCTGAGGAATTATCGCAAGTCAGGGGATAAGCGAGGTTTAGGCTTTGTGAAACCTGATGTGACTCAGAACTACTCAGATGAGTCTAAAGATGTTGGTCCATGTATGTTCTGTGATTCTCATAATAATTTTCAACACATGTACATCTTTCAAGAAAATTTTAAAGGTTGCGAGTAATCTTCATAAGAAAGTTGAACAACTGTTTACTTCTCTAAAACGGTGTACAAATCTAACAAGAAATCCCAAACGGGATAGTAGTCTTAGCATGGGAGAATTTTCTCTAAGATCAACATAACCCTTTTAATGGTTTCTTGATAATGGATGTAGCCGACATATAACTGGAGATCTTTCGTGGTTTGTGAATTCAAGCGAATTTGAAGGAGGTCTTGTAACATTCGGAGATGGGAGTTTTTGCTACATAAGCAAGAAGGGGACAGTCAAACTTCCTGGCGTTCCTGAAATCCATGATGTAGTATACTTTAAAGGTATGACTGCAAACTTTCTTTCTGTTAGTCTAATTTGTGACAAAGTCCATAAGGTTGTCTTCAATGCGAATGGATGTGACATTGTAGACAAAGCTGGAAAAGTAATTTTTCAAGGAACTCGTGGTAAAAATAACTTGATACTCAGTTTAGTAATTATTGTAATTTGACTAAGATGTAATCTACACATTTTTGGCATGAGCGTTTTGGAATCAATTATCACCTTCTAACTAAGATCATTAACAAAGAACTTGTTAGAGGCGCTCCCAAAATCAATACAAAGATTGATGGTGTCTGTGTTGCTTGTCAAAAGGGTAAACAAACGAAAGTTCCACATAAATCATCTCAAGATATTCTCACTAAAGCTCCACTTGATTTAATTCATATGGATCTCTTCGGCCCTATTCAACAACCTACGGTTGCTGGGAAGAAGTATGCTTTAGTTATGGTAGATGATTACACCAGATTCACTTGGGTGGCATTTTTAACTCATAAGAATGAAACCCTTGGTGAATTCAAGATTATTGTTAATAGAATCCAGAATGAACAAGTTCGCAAGCTAAAGAAAATTAGAAGCGACCATGAAACTGAATTCAAGGACACTAAGGTGTTTTAATTTTGTGACAAACTGGGGATTATTCAACAATACTCACCACACATTACTCCTCAAGCTAATGGAGTTGCAGAAAGGAAGAATAGGAATATTCAGGAAATGGCCAGGATAATGCTCCATAACAAAAACCTACCATTAAGGTTTTCGGGGGAAGTTGTTTTCACAGCATGTTATTTGATCAACCGTGTATACCTACGGTCGAAAACCCTAAACACTCACTATGAGTTGTGGTATAGTAGGAAACCCAACTTACATTATCTCAGAGTGTTTGGAAGTAAGGGCTACATTCTGAAAGATCGAGAACAGAAAGGGAAATTTGATTCTAAAAGCGATGAGGGTATCTTTCTTGGCTATGCATTATAGTCGTGGTTTTCGAGTTTTTAATCTCAAAACCCAAGTTATGATGGAATCTGCAAATGTCATCATTGATGTTCTGAGCAATTTTCGTCATGATAGCCCTCCTGCTGAATTGCCTACAACTGAGACAATTGAGAAAGTCAAGGAAATCCAAGAATCAGTTGAAGTTCTTCCAACAGTCGCTGATCCTGATATTTCCAATAACGAGGAGAAGAGCTCTGATCAGGATATTCTTGTTGAACAAGAACGTGTTCCTCCAAGACACCTTTAGGTTCAAAGGAATCATGATACTAACAATATTATTTGGGAGGGAGATTCTACAGCAAAGACAAGAGGACAACTTTAAAATATTTGCAATTTTGGTTGTTATCTTTCGCAAGTAGAACCTAAAAATATTGATGAAGCTCTTAGCGATCCCTGTTGGGTGAATACAATGCATGAAGATTTAAATCAATTTCAAAGACAATGGCAACATTGTTGGTACCAAATGGATATTCAAGAAAAAGTCTGATGAATTTGGCACCATTGTCAGAAACAAATCCAGACTTGTCTCTCAGGGATATTCACAGATTGAAGGTATCGACTTTGACAAAACCTTTGCTCCTGTAGCACGCCTTGAGTCTGTTCGGTTGATATTAGTTCATGTTTGTTTCCTTAAGGTTAAGTTATTTGAAATGGACATAAAATCCGCGTTCCTAAAAGGAAATTTAAAGGAAGAGGTCTATCTAGCTCAACCGAAGACATCTGAAATGCCGATTTCCCAACTCATGTCCTTAAGCTCAAAAAGGCATTATATGGGTTGAAACAAGCACCTTGTGCCTGGTTCGAAAAACGAACTACTTCTTTTTTTAAGAAAGATTTTTCGAGAGGTGGAGCTGATAAAACTTTGTTTACCAAGTGGAGTGGGAAAAATGTTGTCATTGCTCAAGTTTATGTAGACGATATCATCTATGGATCGACTTCTCAGAAACTTGCAAAAGATTTTCAAGTCTCTTTTTGTAAGGAGTTTGAAACGAGCTATGTTGGTGAATTAAAATTCTTTCTAGGATTACAGATTCAACAACATAAGGATGGAATTTAGTTATCTCAAGAGAAATATGCTAAGGATTTTGTGACAAGATTCGATCTTGATAAGTCAACTCCAAAACTGACACCTATGCCCACTACTGGTAAATTACATTGAAATGAGAAATGAGTAAATGTGAATCAAAATCTTTATCGATCTATCATTGGAATCCTCTTGTATCTTACAGCTAATAGACCTGATATTGCTTTTAGTGTTGGTTGTTATGCTAGATTTCAGGATAATCCAAAGGAATCTCATCTTGCATCTGCAAAGAGGATCATGCAACATATCTAACACACTACCGGGTATGGCCTATCTTATGCTTTTGATACTTACACTGATCTTACTGCCTATTCGGATGCAGATTGGGAAGGATGTGTGAAAGACAAAAAGAGTACTTCAGGAGGATTTTACTATGTTGTGTTGAATCTTATGGCATGGCATAACCAGAAACAAAAATCAAAATCTTTGTCTACATGCGAAGCAGAATACATTGTTGCAGGTTCGTGTTGTCCTCAACATCTATGGATGAAAAAAATACTTGTTGATTATGGAATTGACACTGGTATAATGAAGATATTTTTTGATAGCTCTAGTGCGATTCGCATCACTGAGAATCCTGTTGAGAACTCAAGAACTAAGCACATTGACATAAGGTATCATTTTATTAGACTATGAAAATGGTATTATCAATATGGAATTTGTGCCTTCCGAACAACAATTGGCTGATATTCTCATCAAACCTTTAGATACTTCTACATTGCAACACTTACGGAAATCTATTGGTGTTGTTTTGGTTCATTAGTTGTCTAGCCTTTTGCCCCTGGACTCATTTATATCTATTGGGAAATCAAGGCTTAGAACGTCAGTGTAGTGTTGTTTCAATTTCGCATTTGTTTCTACATAGATAACAACTCTGTTAGGGATCAAAGTATACAAATAAATCCTTCTTTTCTTGTAAAAGTAAGGTCGCTCTTGTTGTTCTTCCGGGAATGACATTATATGGGGAGAGTTAATTGCCAAATCTTTGTGGGGAGTGCGGTTGTGAAATATTATAGTAGTTTCTTGTAACTTTATAAACCTCTTGATGAATACACTAAGTTTCGACTATGTGAAATCATCGAAACAAAGTTTATATGTTTTCTTTTAGTCGTGAAGAATCTCTATGAGAATTTCATTATGCTTCCACTAGTTTTCGTACCTTTGCCAATTTATATTTGACAAAAAGGGGGGATTAATGTGTAGTTCACATTACAAATACATATGGTTTACGGATCATTATGTAAGGGGGAGTGGTTTTCATGTGAGATGAAGTATTGACTAAGGGGGAGTGATACATATCACCATAGTATTGTTGTCAAAGTTGTGATACAATTGGACTTTGATGTTGTGTAATAATACTATAACACTGTATAACAATAATTGAGAACAATGGTTTTCTTATTGTTATGGCTACGGATCTTCAACAACTATGATGTTGAGTTGAACACGTTCAGAATCACTGGAGTACTTGGAAGTGACGAAGATTTCGAGTAATGTTGAAGAACCAAGGAAATCAAGCATTTGGATGAGAAGCTACAAAGTTTATTTATTTTATAATCCATATGTATTGATAGTTTTGTCATTAAAATTGACAAAGGGGGAGATTGTTAGAGCACTGCTCGGTCGAACTCGGAAGCGTTGTTATCTCAAGATTGTTGTCAAATTTTGTTTCCAAAACTATAAGTCTTGATTTCTAATCTACTTATAGCTAAGTCTCTGATTAGGATAGTAAGTGTAGTAGAGCATTATACTTCATGGCATTCATCGATTGAAGACGAAGAACTACTAAGGGGACCTTGTGGAACTTCATCAACAAAAGGTATGAGAAGACTTGAACTCATCTATCACTCAAAAATCTATCTACTCTATCTCCTAGGTTGAGACAAAAGTCGTGTATCTTTATAGACTTCGATTATACACATTTGATATTTCGAGCTAAGTTTAACTCGCTTACATATTTCTCAAAATATGTGTTAGTAAGCTTTTGCTTTAACTAAGTTCATCTTATATTCTTGAGGGAAGTCAAAAGATGTTCATGTAAAAATCGCCTCGTAAAATCTTACATGATTTGTGTGAGACAGTCATTTAATATAAACTTGAAATGTTTCATATTGATCATTCGATCGCTTGAAAATTGCTTTGAAGCTAATAGTTTGTGTGAGACAGTTGTTGTCGTCTTCTAAGAATGTTTCAATGATTGAAATGGGAGTTTAGAACAATTAACCATGATTGGATATAGCACAGTATGCGTACTTGTATGCTAACTGTTGCAAGTTATTCCAAGTCCGGGAACCATAGTATGCATACTCGTATGCGTACTGGTTGGTTTAATGAAAGTCCAGGAACTTAGTATGCATACCTGTATATGTACTGGCGTAAAGCTCATGTATGGAAATTCAACTGAGTTTGGAGGTATGCATACCCGTTCGCATACTGGGGAAACCAAACTAAATCCGGCCACTTAGGTATGCGTACCCTTTTGCATACTTGAGTAGGTTATGTTCTAATATCGGTTTGTTCATGAACTAGTAAATTTATATATTAAGGAATGCAATCTTTTGGAAACCGTGGATATAATGTTCATGAATTGATTCGAGTGAATCAAAATCGATTTTGCTTCAATTGTGTCTTATACATTTCTAGGAGAATATAAACAATTGAACAACTCTAGAACTGGTTTCGTTTGAGTCATTTCAACTAGTTATGGTTAAAATGAATAAGGTTGATATAAAAGTGTTCATATGGCTAACTTCGGTTAACTATTGTTGAGCCAACAAGGTGCACACATTTAGGTACGGTTACTCATATCTAAATGAAGTCACTTTTCATTTGTGTGTAACAAGCTATGATCGATATAACGGTTGAAAGATATTAGCTTGAGTCTAATCAGGTTTTCATCTAACGATGAATATTGAATGCTTTGTTACCAACTTAACATTAATTGGAAACCCTAATTTGAAGACTATATAAGGGAGAACTCTGGAAACTTGCAAACCTAATCCCCACACCTCATGTGTGATATTAGTTGCGACTAGAGTCGATTCTCCTTTATCCTTATGTTTTTTCCAAAACCCTGTAGGTTAACGACTTGAAGATTTCATTGGGATTGTGAATCCAGACCCAACTATTTTCTCGGTAGTTGTGTGTTATGATCTTGTTGTATTGTATCGTATTGATTACTATCTTCTCTAAGATTTTCTCGAGATTTAATCTCTGGTAGGAAAAATAAAAAGTAGTCACAAACATCTTCGTCTCATTGTTTGTGATTCCACAATATCTTGTTTCGCTACCATACGATTAAGATTATTGTGAGGTGATTGATATTACTAGGCTGTTTTTCGGGAATCTAAGTTCGGTGTATCAATTGGTTCCTGTTCACCTTAATTTATCAAAAGACGAAACAAAACTCGTGGGTATTTATGTGGGAGACATATTTGTCCATTCGATAGACTTTTCTGTGTAAGACGGATTCGTTTATCAAGTCTTAGACTTTGGGTCGTTGCAACTCTTAGTTGTGGGTGAGATCAGCTAAGGGAATCAAGTGCACAGAGTCCTGCTGGGATTCAGAGGCGTAAGGAACGCGACTGTACCTTGATCAGTGTGAGATGGGTTAGGGCTCAACTACATTACAGGTCGAAGTTAGCTTGGAATAGGCTAGTGTCTGTAGCGGCTTAATACAGATTGGTGTTCAAATCTGGACTAGGTCCCGGGGTTTTTCTGCATTTGCGGTTTCCTCGTTAACAAAACTTCTCGTGTCTGTGTTATTTCTTTTCCGCATTATATTTTCTATATAATTGAAATATCACAGGTTGTGCGTAAGTTCAATCAATTATGAATCCAACCTTTGGTTGTTGATTGAATTGATTGACACTTGGATATTGGTTTTTGATACCGTCCAAGTTATTTCTTATAATAATCAAGCTCACGGATTTCTATCTATTTGATTTGCTGATTACATTGAGAAACAGAGATATAAATCTTGGATATATTTCTTTATTGAGCTTGCTTTATTAGTTGGTTCTCTCAGAATTATATTGGATTTAGTCCATACAGATTGCCTAAACGAAATATTGGGTGTGGTTGTTAGACCCCCGCTTTTTCAAATAGAATCGACTACATAGAGAATTGGGAGAATACAAAGCAAGATTGATCGAGTCATAGGATTTTTTCTGTTGTTATTGCTGTGAAGAACAAGAAGAACAAAAGCTGCCAAAGACTGTTGTTAATTAACCGTGGTTTTTTCTCGGTTTTGCAACTGCCTTTCCAGCGACAGATAAACAGTTACAACAACAGACTTCTTTTATCGTTTATTGTAATAGTGAGTTTGCAACGAATATAAGCGTTGCAAATTCCTAGTTTTACCATTTTCTCTCTTTTTCATCATTTGTGAACACTTTGAGTAATAAAATCAATATTTTGAGAGAGTTTACACCATGATGAGGTAATTCTTGCGCAACTAAGAAAATGGAAGAAGCTATTTACGCATGATTGATGGGTAATTATTTTATTTTCTTTAGTTTTTAATTTATAATTCACCCAATCACTGCTTTTGCAGAGTTTTAAATTGTTTGCATAATTTTATTAATTACTTGTGATTCAATTTGATAGGTTATACTTTGTTTATAAATTGATAATCTATGCTTAGGGAATGCAATTAATATTTGAGAATATGCCTGATTTTTTGTGAACTAAGAAATAAAAGGACTTAAAAGATAATAAGGGTTTTAAAATATTTGGTATCATTCAATCATTTGTAATACTGGAATCTAGTGTCTTGGTACTAGAATCTAGTGTCTTGGTTATTTATAAAATCTTGAAATTATTTTTGAATTTAGTATTTCTTTATTTTTAGTATTAGAAATTTAGTCTAAAAATCAAATCTTGACAACTCTAAGGATTAAACTTCTTATAACCACTTTTATAAAACATCAGTCCTTCTTTCCCTATACTTCACATTATAATGGAATATTTAGTGTTTTTGACACCAAAAGCTAGGTTATCTTGTTTTGCTCTATGCATGTAATAGTATTGTTGCACATCATACCAGTATTTCAGACTATCCTATAGTCTAGCTACATTATCACTAAGTTGACTAACTCCTGCATTTTGAGGACCGGATAGATGACCTCGCTAGATGACCTCGAATAGTCATAACATGTTCTGAATGTTACCAAAAGTATGTAAATTTCACTCCTTAAGGGAAACTTTAACATTCTTAAGAGACATAGTATGTATAAAACCAATATAACCATTAAAAGGGTGGTGCCAATAACCAGTTATAACATCTTTGCAAGTACAGTTAGATAACCAACATATATTAAACCTTAAAGGTTTTCTAATATCATTATTACTTATGGAGCAAACAAGCAAAATAGGAAGATGGTCATATACGTTAACAAGATGATAACCAATTGTATTGGGGAAAAAATGAAAACCATTCAACATTATCTAGTGCCCTATCCAACCTTTCCAAAATGAGAGACCACTCCTTCTATTAGTCCAAGTACAGGTATTACCAATGTAATTCACATCAGTTAGCCCTAGATAATCAATATGGTCTTTAACATTATCAAGACGTGAATGAGTCAAAGTATTTCCACCAGGTTTTTCTTCCTACCTGATTACAAAGTTCAAATCCCCAACTATAACCCAAGGACAATGAAACCTATTAGCCAAATTTTTCTAGATAGACCCACTGATTTTTCCAGCCTAAGTCTGTGAGGGCACCATGCATACAATTCAAAAAGGTTGTTTCACTTCTAACATCCATTCTAACCAAAACATATATAAGTTTTATACTCATACCAACCACATTTAAATCAAATTCATCCTCCAAAGCATATACATACCCCCAGAAAGTCTTACGGGATCAACATATAGAAAAATCAAAAAAATCAAAAAATCAAATATCTAGTGAACCTAGCCATCTTATTATTTATTGTCTTAGTTTCAGACAATAAAAATATGTCTGAATCATTATACTTAATGAAATCTCCTAATTTTCTAACTTTATGCCCAAACCCTTGCACATTCCCAACAAGTATTTTCATGTTAAGATACACTAGATTATAATTATAGCCATGTTTTCCCCGATTTTTCAAATTCAATTTCAAAATTAAAAAGTTTCCAGCAAAAAACATACATAGAATAATTGATCCAAGTTCAGAAAATAATCACCAAAAGAAGTGGAAAAATAATTTTTATTATAGAGATCAAAAATAAGATAACCCCTTAATGCTAACAAGTAATCGAAAAAAAAATCACCAATGAAAAATTGCACCTCCAGACTATGTAAACCAGAAGAAAACTATGTAAATTAAAATTAGTGCATGAGAATCGAGTTGATTGAAAAACCTGTCAGGGAATAGCATGATATCCAGGTTGATTTTGTGTAGCCCATCTTCCATAAACAAAGTTTGATCTATCAATTGCTTCATACATCCCAATATCCTCATGATTTGGGTGGAGAACCAATCTATTCTCATCAATATTACGATAATCATCAACAGTCAACATCCTCAATAATAACATCATCACGGAGAAACATAGGATTTTCTCGGGTATTGGTATGAGTTTGAATTCATCAGTTTTGAATTTTGATGGACTTCCATCTCTAGCTCTCTTGTGTTTTATGATATCTATTTCAATAGAAAAACCCAAATCAAATTTGACGGACCTTTCAATTGAGATAAGAGGTAAATTGCTATTTAGACCCGTGGACATGAAATAAGCAGTCAATTTTTTTTCCCTTTATGTTTGACTGAATTCAAAATATTCCATCTCATTCATGTTTTCAACCTTAAGCTCTTGTGCAATTCTTTTACAAGATTGATAATTATGATCTACTTCCCAGCATTCCTTATAAATTTTATAGGGTTGCATTTCAAAATGATATATAACCCATATACATCCTCCAACAGCAGTATCGAGCCAACTTCCATTCTCGGCAGCTCTTTAAGATCGACTTCGACATACATAGTTTTTGTAACATGCCTTCTTAGCAGTCTCTTCCTCCCCTCAAGGAATACTCTTTTCTCAATATCCTTGCAAATATCTTCTAGGAGTTGTTCATTTAAGAGAATATCTCCAAGATTTTTTATCTTGATTCATCATACTTGATGATTAGAAAAGTGATCCTTAATTGATTTCTGAGAGACATACTTCTTAAGAGAAAGTAAGTACCCTAAAATAGTCTATGTTGTCTTCTTGTGCACAACATTATAAGACTCTTTGTCTTGAAATATGAACACAAATAAAAAAAAATCTTTAGATATGATTTCAAACTTTCCATAAATCCTCCATCGTATATTTATCTCTTTCTTGACATCTTCTTAATACAATTGTTTAGTAGAAAATATTTTTCCAACAAGCTACACGATCATTCTGTTGCAGCATCCCTCATTATCTGCGTTATAACAATAGTTCTTCTTATAGGTCTAGCAAGACTTGAGATGATACTGCTGATTGCATTCTTGATGACAAGTTGTCCTCTGAGATGTCATTCTCAATATGATAACTTCAGGAGATCTAGAACTTTCACAATATATTTTAGGGTTGAGACTAATAGGGGGATATCGTATAATTTTATAAAAGATAATAATATGCGGAAGATCAATTAGTTTCCTAGAATAAGGAAACATATTATAGGTATACTGATTATCCAGTATGACTGATTTGACTCTTTTTTTTTTGAATTTTGAATAGTGAAAAAGAATTCCCAATTTTGTTGTTATAGTTACGGCATGTCAAATTGACCGAGTTACCGTGTTGGATGTACCGAGTTAAGCTCCGTGTTAGAGCATTGGTCGGTTCAACCTACCATGCGTTGGTATGTCAAGGTTGGTTGTCATATTTTAGTATCAAAACTCAATTATAATCGCTTTATTAAGATTATTAAAGCCAACTTTATTTAGGTTAGACTAGAAAGTCTAAGAATGTTGAGACATACAAGTATTACTCCGAAGACCTGAAGAACGCGAATACGTATTGACTACAATGAAGACATCATCCTTCCAATTGAGGTTAGTAATACTGATGAAAAACCGGGGGGTCAAACAACCATAGCCAATATTTCGTTAGGCAATCTGTATGGACTAACTCCAATATAATTTCAAGAGAATCAACTAGACAGTCATACTCAATCAAGAAAAAACATCCAAGAATTATATCCCTATGTCTCAATATAATCAGCAAATCAAACAGATAGAATACGTGAGCCTGATTATTATGAGAAACAACTTGAACGGTACCAAAGAGCAATAATCAAGTGTCAATCAATTTCAATCAACAATCAAAGGTTGGATTTACCGATTGATTGAACTACGCACAACCTGTGATATTTCAATTATATAAACAAATACAATGCGGAAAAGAAATAACACAGACACCAGAAGTTTTGTTAACAAGGAAACCAAAAATGCAGAAAAAACCCCGGGACCTAGTCCAGATTTGAACATCATACTGTATTAAGCCGCTACAGACACTAGCCTACTACAAGTTAATTTCGGACAGGAATGTAGTTGAGCCTTAACCAAGTCTCACACCGATTAAGGTACAGTCGTGTTCCTTACGCCTCTGAATCCCAGCAGGAATCTACGCACTTGATTCCCTTAGATGATCTCTGTCACAACTAAGAGTTGTTATAACCCAAAGTCGAAGATTTAATAAACAAATCTATCTTCCACAGAAAAGTCTATTGTGATAGATAAATCTATCTCCCACAGAAATACCTATGAAGTTTTGTTCCGTCTTTTGATAAATCAAGGTGAACAGAACCAATTGATAATTCGGTCTTATATTCCCAAAGAACAGTCTAGAAATATCAATCACCTCACAATAACTTAACTATATAGCAGCAGAACAAGTTATTGTGGAATCACAAAGAATGAGACGAAGAGCTTTGCGATTACTTTTTATATCTTACCTATCGGAGATAAATCTCGAGCCAATATTAGAGAAGATAGTACTCAATATGATAGAACAAGTAAGATCAGAACACGCAACTATAGAGAGAAATAGTTGGGTCTGGCTTCAGAATCCCAATAAAGTTTTTAAGTTGTTAACCTATAATGGTTTTAGGAAAAACCTAGGTTAAAGGAAAATCGACTCTAGTACGCAACTAGTATGACACATGAGGTGTGGAGATTAGGTTTCCCAGTTGCTAGAGTTCTCCCTTGTATAGGCTTCAAATCAGGGTTTGATAGCTTTGAAACAAAGCAATCAATATTCACCGTTAGATGAAAACCTGATCTAAGATACAAGCTAAGTTTACTTAAAACCAAAACAATATCTCTCCACTGTTGGATGTTCTTAGCTTGTTACACACAAATAAAATATACTTTCATTTAGATATAGGTAACAGTACCTAAATGTGTATATTGAGTTGGCTCAACAATAATTAACCGAAGTTAGCCATATGAACACTTTTCTATTAACCATATTTATCTAACACTTCTGGATCAAATGATAATCAAATGAATCTAACTTTTTTACTCATAGAGTTATTCAATTGTATACATTCTCATAGAAGTATACAGGACATAATTGAAACAAAATCGAATTTGATTCAAGATAATCAATTCATGAATATTAAGCCACGGTTTGCAGACATTGCATTCCTTAATATATAAATATATTTGTTCATGAGTATGAAATCATACTTAACCGATTTTAGAACTTGTTAGAGCATAGCTCGGTCGAACCCACCAAGCGTTGGTATGTCAAGTTTGGTTGTCATATTTTAGTGAATCAAAACTCATTTTAAGAGTCGCTTGATTATGTACTAGAGTCAACTTCGTATAGGTTAGTCTGAAAGTATTAGGATATGAGACATTACAAGTATTGCGAAGACTTGAAGAAGTGAAGAAGCAAGGAGCTACAACGACAACATCATCCTTCCACTTGAGGTTAGTGATATTTGACTTGAACTGTTTCACTCCCTGAAAAGACGAGGGTACCCAAATATACCTCAATATAAAACTTTTTCTACCTATAAGTCATTTCTCCGAAAGCGATTGTCTATGGACTGAGTAGAGATAATACAACTAATTTGTTCACACTTCGTGTGATCGTCTATGGATACAAGATCGAGACAATATAACAACGAAGTATGTTTACTTGATAAAAAGGTTCGGACTTAACCAAACACAATAGGATTGCTTATCAAGTAAATAGGAATTAACGTTTGTGTGATTTACTTTAATTATAATAAAACAATTATAACGCGGAAAATAAAAGTAAATGACACAGCAAGATTTTGTTAACGAGGAAACCGCAAATGCAGAAAAACCCCGGGACCTAGTCCATAATTGAATACTCTCAGGATTAAGCCGCTACACAAAATTACACCAACTTCGTATAGTTTAGACCAAACAACTAAACCTATAGTTCACCTAGTTTCGTATGTATTCCCACGCCTCCAACTTACAAATAAGTCACGTACTTGGATCAATTCCTTTGGTTCGTATTCCAAACAGTAAAGTAACAACAAATTTGTTTGGTATCAACTCTCTTCAACCAAGTGATATGAGTCGGACAAAGGCTCTTCTGTTTATATTAACATAAACTCCTTCGTCGGGTCCTTAGATCTATCTTATGTTCAATTACCAAAGTAATCGTTAAGATTTTCCAATAAACACTCTTAATCCAAAGAGTTGTGTTGATGCCGATCTACTCAATTAACCAATCCAATTATATCACAAGGATAAAACCGATTATTAATTGGATCCTCTTTTTACCGAAACAATTTTTGTGCACACCAAAGATTATGAACTCACAAATCAGAAATCTTCAATATCTTCTTCGTCTTCAAATCTTCTTAGATCTTCAATAAACACCTGCACACAATCACTTGAATCTCTTATGATCAATCACACACAGAATGGAGTCTGTTAACAATGGATTATCACAAGATCGTCTTTAGAACTAACAACAGTCTAAACATCCATGTCGAAACTCTGAACTAGTTTGAGTGAATCTTATATCAGAAGAGAAGATTCTCAAGCATAAACAAACTAGGTGCAGTCAAAGATCAACCACCTTTAGTCAATCAAATCAATGAAAACAAAAGATAAACCGCAATTATCTAGTTTCCCACCAACGGTACTAATAGAGCTTATCAATCCCAAAGAAGACTTTAAACTGAGCGGCCGTAAGAGATTTCACCTAATTAGGTTACTCTCCTCTCCGAAAAGGCGGCTTCACCAGTAGCAGCACAACAAGAGGTAGTTTACTGTTACGAAGGATTAGTTTTCTAGAAATGCAAACTTCAGTATTTATAGACTAGGAAGTTTGTACACCAAGGAATTTCCAAAACCGGAAATATTCTCAAGATATTCGCTAAAGCACAAATTCGGTTTCCATAATTCCTGGAAATGTCCAAAAGTAATGATCGAAATCTCTCAGAAAATCTTTAATTAGTAAATGCACATTACTAATTCTTATTTTCCTAAAAAAGAAATTAATAACCTCAATTAAAAGATTCTTAAATTATTTATGTTTCGATCCTGGGATTCTCTTCCCTTAGCTATTAAGGAATAACTTTGAACAATTAAATAATAAACATTCACAACACGTGTTCAAAGTATGTCGACATCCTAACTTTGTAAGTTCTCTTTCATACTTACAACCTTGAAACCGATTTGCCACACTTCCAAACAAGTTTAGAATTGGTTAATCTGACTTTCAAGAACTATGTGATTGATCAAATAACATTCAATCACAAATCATGGGTTTAACGGTTCTACCAAAACAAGTTTCGGTTCTACCTCCATGTGAGTATTGTGCATAGTCACACTAGCTTTCCAAAATTCGGTTGACTAGGTATTAGGATCGGTTCCCCACATATATATGGTATCTAACTTGAATTTGTTGCACATGTCCGTAGGATCGGTTCCCCTTTGCCTAAAAACGTGTTGCACATGTCCATAGGATCGGTTCCCCTTTCCGCTATAAACCTGTTGCACCTCATACAAGGATCGGTTCCCCATTGTGATGTACTGCACCTCTTACTAGGATCCGTTCCCCTTTTTCCAGTTTTGGCCAGACATAAAATCACAAACCCGATCATACCATCTCAGGTGATTACTTAAGATCGGTTTCACTAATAAAAGTCATACAAATACATACGTCAGGCCTTTGTGAATAGTTTTACCAAGAACAAAAACAAGTCATGAACGATTCTACTAAATCACACATATTATATGTTCACAAGATATGCAATAATAACGATCCCAGTAACGCATGGCGATTTCCTTTTCGATTCACAAACAAGTTTATGAAATTACTTCCTTATAACACATGTAAACATCGTTCCCTAGGATGAAATGCTCACCTCATACCCATACATAATCACAATAGCATTCAAATGATTATGGAGATGTATTATCTACAAAGTTTAATGGTTAAGCAATAAACCTCGTATTGTATTCCTTAATACTATGTCTATATAGAGTTTAAATATGCTTCGCAGTTTTCTTTTCAATATGCACGACTTGAAAGAAACGTTAGGGAGTGAAACAGTTCAAGTCAAATATCACTAACCTCAAGTGGAAGGATGATTTTTGTCGTTGTAGTCCTTGATTCTTCACATCTTAAAGTCTTTGCAATACTTGTAATGTCTCATATCCTAATACTTTCAAGCTAACCTATACGAAGTTGACTCTAGTACGTAATCAAGCGACTCTTAATATGAGTTTTGATTCACTAAAATATGACAACCAAACTTGACATACCAACGCTAGGTGGGTTCAACCAATCTATGCTCTAACATTCCCTAACGTATCTTTCAAGTCGTGCATATTGACAACAAAACTGCGAAGCATGATTGAACTCTAGATAGACATAGTATTAAGGAATACACTACGAGGTTTATTTCTTTACCATTAAACTTTGTAGATAAGACATCGACATAATCGTTTAAATGCTATTGTGATTATGTATGGGTATGAGGTGAGGATTTCATCCTAGGAAACAATGTTTTACATGTGTTTTAAGGAAGTAAATTCATGAACTTGTTTTGTGAATCAAAAAGGAAATCACCAGGCATTATTGGTATTGTTATTCATTGCATATCTTGTAAACAACCAATATGTGTGATTAGTATAACCGTTCATGACTTGTTTTTTTTCTTGATAAAACTATTCACAAAGGCCAGACTTATGTATTGGTATGACTTTTATTAGTGAAACCGGTCTTAAGTAATCACCTGAGATGGTATGATCGGGTTTGTAATTTTATGTCTGACCAAAACTGGGAAATGGGGAACCGATCCTAGTAAGAGGTGCAGTACATCACAAAGAGGAACCGATCCTTGTATGAGGTGCAGCAGGTTTATAGCAGAAAAGGGAACCGATCCTATGGACATGTGCAACACGTTTTTAGGCAAAGGGGAACCGATCCTATGGACATGTGCAACACATTCAAGTTAGATACCATATATATGTGGGGAACCGATCCTATTACCTAGTCAACCGAATTTCGGAAAGCTAGTGTGACTATGCACAGTACTCACATGGAGGTAGAACCGAAACTTTTTTTGGTAGGACCGTTACACCCATGATTTGTGATTGAATGTTATTTGATCAATCGCATAGTTCTTGAAAGTCAGATGAACCAATTCTAAACTTGTTTGGAAGTGTGGCAAATCGGTTTCAAGGTTGTAAGTATGAAAGAGGACTTAAAAAGTAAGGATGTCGACATACTTTGAACATGTGCAGTAACGCTTATCTTTAATTGTTTAAAGTTATTCCTTAATAGCTAAAGTAAGAAAATCCTAGGATCAAAACATAAATAAGTTAAGAATCTTTTATTTAAGGTTTTTAATTTTATTTTTGGAAAATGAGAATTATTAATGTGCATTTCCTAGTTGGATATTTTCCAAAGAGATTTTCGGTCAATATTTTGGACAGAGCATTTTCAGGAATTATGGAAACCGAATTTGGAATATATTGCATATCTTGAGAATATTTTAGGTTTTGGAAATTCTTTGGTGTCCAAACTTCCTTGTCTAGAAATATGAAAGTTTGCATTTCTAGCAAACTAATCCTTCGTGACAGCAAACTTCCTCGGTTGTGTTGTTACTAGTGAAGCCACATATTCGGAGAGGAGAGTAACCTAATCAGGAGAAATCTCTTACGGTCGCTCAGTTTAAAGTCTTCTTTGGGATTGAGAAGCTCTATTAGTATCGTTGGTGGGAAACTAGATAATTGTTGTTTATCTTTTGTTTTCGATTGATTTGATTGACTAACGGTGGTTTAACTTTGATTGCACCTAGTTTGTTTATGCTTGTGTTGATGGTGGTTTTTAGCTTAGGGTTAAAATCGTAAAACCATAGTCAAACAGTGACGCCACTCTGGAAAGAAACATAACCTGAGTAATAACGGCTCCGCTAAATGCATTTATTGAGCCTTTGAATACGTCTGTGAGAAATTTACGGGGTACCTTTTTTAATGTTAATTAGGGTTTCGACAGACCAAACCCTAATTCCCACGTCACTGCGCCGAAAACATACCAAACCCCAATTCTCACACCACATGTGCCAATGGCATGCCGTGCCAGCCCCACCTCCGCGCCAAGGCATGCCAACCATGCCAGCCGAACCACATGTGCCAATGGCATACCATGCCAGCCACATCTCCGCGCCAAGGCATGTCGACCATGCTAGCCGCAACACATGTGCCAATGGCATGCCGTGCCAACCACACCTCCGCGCCAAGGCATGCCAACCATGCCAGCCGCACCACATGTGCCAATGCCATACCATGCCAGCCACATTTCCGCGCCAAGGAATGCCGACCATGCTAGCCGCACCATATGTGCCAATGGCATGTACCAGCCACACCTCCGCGCCAAGGCATGCCAACCATGCCAGCCGCACTATATGTGCCAATGGCATGCCGTGCTAGCCACACCTCTGCGCCAAGGCATGCCAGCCGCACCACATGTGCCAATGGCATACCATGCCAGCCACATCTTTGTGCCAAGGCATGCCGACCATGCTAGCCGCACCATATGTGCCAATAGCATACCGTTCCATCCACATCTCCACGCCAAGGCATGCCAACCATGCCAGCCGCACCACATGTGCCAATGGCATGCCACATCTCCGCGTCAAGGCATGCCAACCATGCCATCCGCACCACAGTGCCAATGGAATGCTACATCTCCGCGCCAAGGCATGCCAGCCACATCTCCGCGTCAAAGCCATGCGGCCCTACCACCATGTCGCTGGCTACCAAACGAGGGGTTGCAACAATCAACGGCTACCCTTCCATCTGAGATGCAGATCTCAGCCGTCCAAGTTGGCCACCTAACGCATGGAAACTTCCGTCCCGAGACCAAACATCACGGTTTATGCTGAAACCCTAATTTTGGCCGCGCCTAAAACATGCCAAAGCCATGCGGCTCTACCACTATGTCGCTGGCTGCCAAACGAAATGCTGCAACAATCAACGGCTACCCTTCCATCTGAGATGCAGATCTCATCCATCCAAGTTCGCCACCTAACGCATGGAAACTTCCGGCCCGAGGCCAAACATCACGGTTTATGCCGAAACCCTAATTTTGGCCGGGCCTAAAAGATGCCAAAGCCATGCGACCCTACCACTATGATGCTGGCTGCCAAACGAAAGGTTGCAACAATCAACGGCTACCCTTCCATCTGAGATGCAGATCCCAACCGTCCAAGTTCGCCACCTAACGCATGGAAACTTCCGTCCCAAGGCCAAACATTACGGTTTATGCCAAAACCCTAATTTTGGCCGAGCCTAAAACATGCCAAAGCCATGCGGCCCTACCACCATGCCGCTGGCTGCCAAATGAAGGGTTGCAAAAATCAATGGCTACCCTTCCATCTGAGATGCATATCTCAGCCGTCCAAGTTCGCCACCTAACGCATGGCAACTTCCGTCCCAAAGCCAAACATCACGGTTTGCCAAAACCCTAATTTTGGTCGCGCCTAAAATATGCCAAAGCCATGCCGACCCTACCACATGCCACTGGATGAAAACAAAGGGTTGCAAAAATCAACGACTAGCCTTCCTCTTGAGATACGAATCTCAGCCACACAAACTTGCCACCAAACGATTTGTGCCAATCTCTTAGCCACGGTTCCAATTCTTGGCCACGACACCGAAACCCTAATTTGGTCGTGCCAAGAGCATGCAAGCGCTGCAACCATGCCGCTAGTTTCCAAACAAAGGGTTGCAATAATCTACGGCTATCCTTTCTTCTGAGATGCAGATCTCATCCGTACAAACCTGCCACCAAACGACTTGTGGCAATGTCTTGGCTACAATGCTAACTCTCTGGTCATGGCACCAACCTGGCTACGATGCCTATTCTTTGGTCACGACATCAACTTGGCTACAAGCGCCAAATCCTTTGTCCACGTCACACGTAGCAACATGCTACACGTTTTCCACTAAAACACTCGAGACATTAAAACATGTCACAAACTGGGGGATGCTCATCAGAGTATTGGTCTGGCGGTTTACAGGGTGCGGCGTACACTACGCCCATTACAAGAAAGTATCATAAGAATGAGTCGGCTAGTAAACACAAGGAGTAATGGTGAACGTTTCCTTCATTATGGAAACATCAATTACATGCATTACCCATTACCGCTTTCTTCCATTTACTCAACTGTTTCCAATTCTTACGAGACCAGGGTACGTTTCATTGCGACTTGTATAAATAGGTCTCATCTATTTTCAACCAAGAACAAGTTTTGGTCAGAAGCATACAACACTCAGAAATCACTTGTTAGATTTCTCATCTGTTAGCTTTCCACTTTCTGATACAAGTCGTCAAACAACTACTCTTCCAGAATCAACTATTCTGGTCTCAACACTCTCTTCGCTTCCCTCCCCAAGACCAACCCTTCTCCTTCACTTTGTGACCGAAGCAAGTCTGGAACGATCATTTCTTGGTTTAGGACGGATTTGTACAGATTGATCTCTCGAATCAAAGTACTCCCTTGCAGTACACTGTTTAGGGTTTAGACTCGTTTCTCACCCACTCACACGAAATTACCGAAATCAGCAGAAACCGTTTTCACCCTCAAACATCTTGAGAATCTTCTCTTCTGATATAAGATTCACTCAAACTAGATCGAAGTTTCGACAGGGATATTTAGACTGTTTGTAGATCTAAAAACGTTTTGTGATAATCCATTGTTAACAGACTCCGTTTTGTGCGTGATTGATCACAAGAGATTCAAGTTGATTGTGTACAGGTGTTTATTGAATATCTAAGAAGATTTGAAAACAAAGAAGATATCGAAGATTTCTGATTTGGGGTTCATAATCTTTGGTGTGCAAAATACTTGTTTCGGTATAGAGGATCCAACTATAATTGGTTTATCCTTGTGGTAGATTAGATTGATTAGTTGTGTATATCGGCATCGATACAATTCTGTGTGATTAAAAGTATTGATTGTAAAATCTTAACAATTACTTCGGTAGTTGAGAATAAGATAGATCTTAGAACCTGACGAAGGAGTTTATTGAGATAAACAGAAGATCCTTTGTCAAACTCATATCACTTGGTTGAAGAGATTTGATACCAAACATATTTGTTGTTCCTTTACTGTTTGGAATACTAACCAACGGAATTGTTCCAAGTACGTGACTTGTTACAGGTCGGAGGCGTGGGAATACAGACGGAACTAGGTGAACTATAGGTTTAGTTGCTTGGTCTCAACTATACGAAGTTGATTTGATTTTGTATATCAGCTTAATTCTGAGAGTATTTAATTCTAGACAAGGTACCGGGGGTTTTCTGCATTTGCGGTTTCGTCATTAACAAAATCTTGTTGTGTCATTTACTTTTATTTTCCGCAATTATAATTGTTGTTATTATAATTTAAAGTAAATTACACAAACATTAATTCCTATTTACTTGATAAGTAATCCTATTGTGTTTGGTTAAGTCCGAAACTTTTAGAATTGTCTCGACTCAGTCCATAGACAGTCACTTTCGGAAAAAGGACTTATAGGTGGAATTTTTTTTATTTTGAGGTATATTTGGGTACCCTCGTCTTTTCAGAACTTAAGCCAACTTAGTTTGCAAACCTATATGCAAACTTAAGTTCCGGACATTAGTCATGTCCAACAGTTTACAAACGAATATCCATACTGTCGTACCGGACCGCAACTCAGGTGAAACCGTTTGCAAATGGGTATGCAAACTTGGTTCCCGGACTTTGACAGTAAAACCGTTCGCATAATGGTATGCATACTTGGTTCCCGGACCTGAATCACACTACAACAGTTTGCATAATGGTATGCATACTGTGCTATATCCAGACAATGGTTATTTGTTCTAAACTCCCATTTCAATCATTGAAACATCCTTAGAAGACGACAATAGTTGTCTGACACAAACTATTAGCTTATAAGTAACTTTCAAGTAATTGAATTATCAATATGAAGCATTTCGAGTCTATGTCAAATGATTGTCTCACACAAATCATGTAAGATGTTTCAAGGCAATTTCACATGATCATCTTTTGACTCATTGTTTAGTTTCCGACAAATAAATCGTTTTCAACTAAACTCATCAAAAATAATGATGAACGTAATTAAAGCAAAAAGATTTCCAACACACATTTCAAGAAATATATAAGCGAGTTAAACTCAACTCGAAATATCAAATGTGTATAATATAAAGTCTATATAGTTATATGACTTAGTCTCAATATGAGATAGAATAGAATAGACTTCTGAGTGATAAATAAGTTTTAGTCTTCACATACCTTTTGTTTATTAAGTTCCTCCAAGCTCTCCTCAGTAGATCTTCGTCTTCAATCGATGAACGTTGTGAAGTCTAAATCTCAACTACACATTGTATCCTAATCCGAGACATAGCTATAAGTAGACTAGAAATCAAGACTTGTAGTTTTGATCACCTAAACTTGACAAACATGCTTGAGATAGCAACGCTTGCGAGTTCCACCGAGCAGTGCTCTAACAATCTCCCCCTTTGTCAATTTTAGTGACAAAACTATCAATACATATGGATTAAAAAATAAATAAACTTTGTAGCTTCTCATCCAACATGCTTGATTTCCTTGGTTCTTCATCATTCCTTAAATTCTTCGACACTCCAAGTAATCCAGTGATTCTAAACGTGTTCAACTCAACATCATTGTTCTTGAAGATCCGTAGCTATAACAATAATCAACAAGATTGTTTTTGTATTGTTATACAGTGTCATAGTATAATTACAGAGCATCAAAGTGTAGTAAATTTTGTGAATGCAGGTTCAGGTGAAGTAACAACTGAGCCAGTTCGTTTCACTACTTGGTCTTCAGTATTTAACTCATCTGGTAAGAAGACAGACTCTCAAGTTAATACTTCTATTCCAGAAGTTAAAAATAGTTCAGCTACCAAAAACACAGCTCAAGCAGCAGTGAAATATAACTTCAGAAAAAATGTTGGTAAGGGGGGTACAAAACCCCTTCAAACCAAAACATGAAAGTCTTATTTTGGAACTTAAGGGGTCTTAGGAGAGCTAGGGCCCAGCAGAAGTTACACAATTTAGTTAGTCAATTTCAGCCAACACTTTTGTGGATTGCAGAACCTAAAATCAAATGTTCTGCCTCTTTCTGTAGTAGATTAAATCTTCCTGGTATGCAGTCTATAGTTATTCATAATGCTTCAACAACTCATAAAATTAATAAATAATTATTCTGAAGTAATTCCATTGCAACTCCTTCAGTTGTATCTATTTCAAGTCAAATGATCACAGTGGCAGTAGATGATGTTTTAGTTTCTGGTGTTCATGCTAATGTCAATATGGTTCAATGAAGATTTTTGTGGTCTGAAATGCAGTTGATTAGTGACCTAAATAAGCCTTGGTTAGTCATTAGTGACTCCAATTCAATTCTTTCAGTTGAAGACAAAGTTGGTGGAAAATCTCCTTCAAGAAGATCAATGCTTGATTTCAGTGAATGCTTAAATACATGTGAGCTTTTACAGGCTCCTAAAGTTGGTTTAGATTTCACTTGGTTAAATTGTCAGCATGGGAGTAAAAGAATACTATGTAATTTGGACAGAGTTGTGTTTAATATGGAATGGTTAAGATTATATAGTGATTGGGGCTACAAGGTTGGTGCTAGAGTTTTATCTGATCACTCTCCTTTGATGGGAGGGTGTGTAAACATTCCTAAACCTACTAATGCCCCTCTCAGATTTCAAAAAATGTGGTTGGAGCACCCTGGTTTCATGAAAGTTTTTGAAGATAGTTAGGCTGAGCCAGTAAATGGAGATCCTGCTTTTACACTAATGCATAAACTGAAGAGATTAAAAATAATATTGAAAGAATGGAACTAGAATATTTTTGGTAATGTTCGAGTCAAGATTAAGGAAGCAGAAAAGTTAGTTCAAGAAAAAATGGAAATTTCTGATTCTAATCCTCATGATGAACAAGCTTTAGCTGACTTGGTAATGGCTCAAAATGATCTTAACTCAAGAGAAGTTCAGCATTGTATTATGATGAAACAAAAGTCAAGAATGGGTTACATATGGTTCATCTAATACAAATTTCTTCCATACAAATGTTAAAATAAGACAAACTAGAAATATGATTTGTGAACTTGGGGACGAGGAGGGAAATATAGTAGCAGATCAAGATAAAATAGCAGATGTTTTGGTTAAATTCTTTCACCATAAATTTCAGTATAAAGAAGTTATCATTGATGATTCCTTTTTGGATGTTATTCCAAATTTAATTTCAAACCAAGATCAAGTTATCATTGAAGCAGTACCTGAGTTAGAAGATTAAGAACGCAGTTTTCAATATGAATGCAGATGGAGCTCCAGGACCAAAAAACTTCTCAGGTATTTTCTACAAATCTTGTTGGGAGATTATCAAAAGTGATTTATTGAATGCAATTCAGTATTGTTGGAGGAGAAATTATATCCCAAGGGGCATGAATTCCTATTTTTTAGTACTACTTCCTAAATTTAATGGTACAAATAAACCAAATCAGTTCATACCTATTGGATTAAGTAATTTCAATTTCAAAATCTTTACAAAAATAATAGCTACAAGAATGAATGATCTGATGGGTAGATTAGTCTCAAAGCAGCAAGCAGCATACATAAAAGGTAGAAGTATACATGAACAAGTTATGTTAGCTTCTGAGTTGGTGAATGCAATGAAGCATACAATAAGATGGGGTAATGTTGGGTTGAAACTTGACATATCACAAGCATATGATTCCGTGAACTGGGACTTTTTGTTTAAAGTACTTCAAAAATATGGCTTCTCTGCAGCTTGGTGTGAGTGGTTAAGAACATTGTTTGCATCTTCTAAAATCTCTGTCATGATAAATGGTGGACGTCAAGGTTTTTTCTCAATGGAGAGATGATTAAAACAAGGGGATTCTTTATCTCCATTCTGTTTGTTCTTATGGAAGAAGTATTGAGTAGGAATTTAACCAAACTGGTAGAAATGAAGAAGCTGCAACTAATGGTTATCAGGAAAGGAGTGTATCCAACTCATTTATTTTTTGCAGATGATGTTTTCATCTTCAGTAATGGCTCAAAAAAAGTTTAGAAGCTCTCATCACTCTGCTCAAGAATTATCAGGACAGTTCTTGTCAGATAATCAAAAAATAGAAAAGTAAATGTTTTGTGGATGGTTGTACTCCATCAAGAAGAAGCCAAATTTCAAATTTAATGCAAATGGAGCTTACAACATTCCCTGACAAATACTTGGGAGTCATATTGAAGCCTGGGAGAGTTAAATATGATACTGTGTGGCCAATGGCGGAGATGATGCAAGGTTATTTAGCAGCTTGGAAGGGTAAAATGCTTTCATTTCATGATAGATTGGTGCTTATAAAATCTGTTCTATGCAATTTTCCTATTTATAATATGGCAATCTACAAATGGCCAATATCTGTAATCAAAGTCCGTGAAAAAATCATAAGAAACTTCTTATGGACTGGTGACATTGAAGTTAGGAAGCATGATATTCTTGGCTGGAGCAAAGTGTGTGCACCATTCAATGAAGGAGGTATGGGTATTAGGAGTTTGGAGGTAATTAATAAATCCTTATTAATGAAAATGATGTGGAAATTTATAATTTCAAGTGATGAATGCTCAAGCTTTTTTGCTGCTAAGTATAAGGATAAATATGGTCAATGGAATACTCAATGGAAACTATCCACAGTTTGGCCAGGATTTGAAGTGGGCTTGGAAAGAATTGAAATCAAATGTGAGATGGAATGTAGGTAATGGTGAAAAAATATCACCGTGGTTTGATATTTGGGTAGGTGATAAACCTTTGATTGACACTGTGAGTTGCACTGACAGAATAAAAGATAAGCTGCATATGTCTGTGAGTGATATAATGGAGAATGGAGTATTCCATGTGCTTTGCAAAATTTCATCCCAGATTCATTACCAACAATAAGTGGAGAGCAAGACAAACTCATATGGAGTGGAGATATGAAAGGATCCTTTACTACATCATCAGCAGTTGAGAAAATTAGAAACAAGCAACCAAAAATACATTGGCCTGATCAAATTTGGAAAAACAATTTGCATCCAAGCATTGCTAGTAATGTATGTAAGATTCAACAAGGGGTGTACAATGATGATGAGAAATTAATCAAGAAAGGCTATTCTCTTGCTTCTAAATGTTGTATCTGCCTGCAGCATCAAGATAGTATGGAGCATCTCCTGTGGACCTGCAGTTTTAGCAAGCATATAAGGCAATGGTTAGTCACTATTTTCCAATTCCAAATACCTACTTTCTTCTCAGACATTCTCAAGTTTGCAAAACATAAAAGCTCAATTGTCAAACAAACTTGGATAACAGCAGCATGTGCAACTATGAGAGAACTATGGTTCCAAAATAAACTTATTCATGAAAATATACCTCCAATTGTGGAGTGCTTCAAAAGAAAAATCATGAGCCTAGTTTTCTATGGTGGATACAGAATGACAGGTACAAGATGGGGGCAAAATTATGATTCTGAAATACTTCAATTCTTTAACCTTGGTCAGAGAAATATGAAGTTCAAAAGAATACAAGCATGTCAGTGGTTCAATCCAAATGAAGGCTATGTTTTATTTTGTTGTGCTAGAATGGTTGTTGGTAATCCAGGTATGGCTGGTTTTGGCATTCTAGCTAGAGGTCATGATTGTCAGGTCATTGGCACTGTCTCAGGTGGGACTGGTATTGCTACTACTTACATAGCTGATGCACTAGTTGTTGTGTGGGCTATAGAATGGGCAGTGAAATTACAGTGCAACAAGATACTCATCAGATCTCACTCTCTTACAGTAATAGAAGACGCAAAAAAAGGTGTGATGCCTTGGTGCTTACAATCAAGATGGATAAAAGCCAAGAAGGAGATTACTGAAATTATCTATGAACAATGTTATAAAGAAGTGAACTTTTCTGCAATTGAGCTAGCTAAACATGGTGCTAGATTACCTCAGAGGTCTGTGGTGGTTAATAGAGGGAAGCCTTCATCTCTACCTCAAATAGAATTACCAGGTAGAAAGTATCATAGATTCTGTTAGCCATAACAGGTCTTCTTAAGTGTAATTTCAGCTCTTTTTGGTTTCTTTTTGTTCTTCAAATTTTGTAATTTCTGAATTTGTTTAAAAGCAATAAAATTGTGATATAGCAAAAAATTAAATACAGAGCATCAAAGTTCAATTGTATCACAAATTTGACAATAATACTATGGTGATATGCATCATTCCTCCTAAGTCAATACTTCATCTCACAATGAAAACCACTCCCCTTACATAATGATCCGTAAACCATATGTATGTAGTGTGAACTACAAAATAATTCTCCCCCTTTTTGTCAATGTAAATTGGCAAAGGTACGAAAACTAGCGGGATCATAATGAAATTCTCATAGAGATACTTCATGACTAAAAGAGAACATATCAACTTGGTTTCCATGATTTCACATAGTCGAAACTTAGTGTATTCATCAAGGAGTTTATAAAGATATAAAAAAAACTCCTACAATATTTCACAGCCGCACTCCCCACAAAGGTTTGGCAATTAAGAACTCTCCCCTATAAAATGTCATTCCTGATAGAACAATAAGAGCGACCTTACTTTTACGATAAAAGAAGGATTTCTTTGGACATTAACAAATCACATGAAACATGAATTTGTATCCAGAAAACTCGAACAATTTACTTATTGATCATTCAATCACTTGAAAATTACTTATTAGCTAATAGTTTGTGTGAAACAACTATTGACATCTTCTAAGGATGTTTCAATCATTGAAATGGGAGTTTAGAACAAATAATCACTGTCTGGATATACCACAGTATGCATACCAGTATGCAAATTATTGTAGTGTGATTCAGGTCCGCGAACCAAGTATGCATACCAATATGCGAACGGTTTTTACCGTCAAAATCCGGGAACCAATTTTGCATACCCGTTTGCAAACAGTTTCACCTGAGTTGCGGTCCGGTACGATAGTATGCATACCCGTTTGCAAACTATCGGACATGACAAATGTCCGGAACTTAGGTTTGCATACCCGTTTGCAAAATAAGTTGGTTTGAGTTCTAAAATTGGTTAAGTATGATTTCATACTCATGAACCGATAAATTTATATATTAAGGAATGCAGTCTTTGCAAACCGTGGCTTAATGTTCATGAATTGATTCTCTTGAATCAAATTGATTTTGTTTCATTTGTGTCTTGTATACTTCTATGAGAATATATAAAATTGAACAACTCTATGAGTAACACAATCAGAATATGGTTAATAAAAAAGTGTTCATATGGCTAACTTCGGTTAACTATTGTTGAGCCAACTCACTATACACGTTTAGGTATGGTTACCCATATCTAGATGAAAGTATATTTCATTTGTGTGTAACAAGCTAAGACCACCTAACGGTGGAGAGATATTGTTTTGGTTTTAAGCAAACTTAGCTTGAATCTTAGATCAGGTTTTCATCTAACAGTGAATATTGATTGCTTTGTTTCAAAGCTATCAAACCCTGATTTGAAGCCTATATAAGGGAGAACTCTAGCAACTGGGAAACCTAATCCCCACACCTCTTGTGTGATACTAGTTGCGTACTAGAGTTGATTCTCCTTTAACCTAGGTTTTTCCTAAAACTATTATAGTTAGCGACTTAAAGATTTCATCGGGATTCTGAAGCCAGACCAACTATTTTTTTCTATAGTTGTGTGTTTTGATCTTACTTGTTCTATCATATTGAGTACTATCTTCTCTAAGATTGGCTCGAGATTTTTCTCCGATAAGTAAGATATAAAAAGTAATCACAAAGATCTTCGTCTTATTCTTTGTGATTCCACAATAACTTGTCTCCTACCATATAGTTAAGTTATTTTGAGGTGATTGATATTTCTAGGTTGTTCTTTGGGAATATACGACCGGATTATCAATTGGTTCCTGTTCACCTTGATTTATCAAAAGACGGAACAAAACTTCATAGATAATTCTATGGGAGACATATTTATCTATCAGAATAAACTTTTCTGTGGGATACATATTTGTTTATCAAGTCTTCGACTTTGGGTCGTAGCAACTCTTAGTTGTGGGTGAGATCAGCTAAAGGAATCAAGTGTGTAGAGTCCTTCTGAGATTCAGAGGCGTAAGGAATGCGACTGTACCTTAATCGGTGTGAGACTTGGTTAGGGCTCAACCATATTCTAGTATGAAGTTAACTTGTAGTAGGCTAGTGTCTGTAGCGGCTTAATATAGTGTGGTGTTCAAATATGGACTAGGTCCCGGGGTTTTTCTGCATTTGCGGTTTCGTCGTTAACAAAACTTATGGTGTTTATGTTGTTTGTTTTATGCATTATATTTTTTTAAATAATAGAAGTATCGTAGGTTGTGTGTAGTTCAATCAATTGGTAAATCCAACCTTTGGTTGTCGATTGAAATTGATTGACACTTGAACATTGGTCTTTACTACCGTTCAAGTTGTTTCTCATAATAATCAGCTCACGGATTCTATTTGTTTGATTTGCTGATTACATTGAGAATCAGAGATATAACTCTTGGATGTTTTTCCTTGATTGAGTATGACTGTCTAGTTGATTCTCTTGGAATTATATTGGAGTTAGTCCATACAAATTTCCTAACGAAATATTGGGTGTGGTTGTTTGACCCCCGCTTTTTCAATTGGTATCAGAGAAGGCAAACACGTTTAAGACCTCATAAGTCTGTGTTTGTAGCAATCTGACTTTATGGACAGAAGTGTTATCTGTGACAAAAACATCAGTAGAAATAAAAGCTTTGTTTTTGTAAAATCTATTAAAGAGAAAGACTTGTCGATCTCTCTTATAGATGAACATTCTATTCTTACGAAACAGACGAGTATTGATATGTGTTATCCTGATTATCTTACTAACGAGTCTGACTCTAAAGTAGAAAGGGAAGCATCCCAAGAGAGTGCAGCAATTCTAAGTCGTATTAGAATTCAGGATGTTGAAATCAATAGGCTGAAACAAAAATTCAATATGATCATTAGTATGGTAAAGGATCGTGATTCTCAATTAAAGATTTTTCGTGAGGAAAAAGCCATAGTTTTTCATCCCGTACTTTACTCGAGTCTAAATTCAAGGAGGATGCGTGGAAATCGAACGCCTATTGAGTAAACTATCTATTCAAAGCAATGGATGTTCTGAGGTATCCACTATACCAATTGCTTCTGACTCAACTGTAATGTTAGAAAATGTGACTGAGTGTAATCATGTTTCTCTGATAAAACCAATTCCAGAAACTAAATTGCATACCCTTCCTATAGCTAAAGATGTGCTTGTTAATTCCACTAATCATGGAATCACCACATCTCACGGAAAGAAGAAATATTCTGACGATTTTTTTAATCCTACTCACTCTAGTCACTCCGGTGATCCGAAAGTATGCCTCTTTTGTGATTCAAAAGGATGTGTCCAACGGAAATGCAAATTGAGGTTGAACGACAACTATTGTGGTCGACTTCAAGACACCTTAGACTTAATACTCAAAGGTGTAACTGACATTCACGGATGTATAAACCAATTGGCTTTAGTACTCACCCTGTGAATCCCTCCAAGAAAGTCAGTTCAATCTGCTCGTCCAACATTCAAACTAATTATAGCATTAATACAATCGGTCAATGAGATTTCAGAAAGATCCTTCTCAACTTAAAGTTAAGGATGATGCTCAAGATGTGAGAAAGGCATCAGTAGGTGAAAACAATAATGGACATATGAAGGACAACCTAAATCTGATAATTGAAGGATACAAGGATATTATCAACATGCTGTCAAAATCCTTTCAACAAATGTCTTATGGTAAGGATTCAAACTTAGTCTCATACTTTGATGATAGTAAGTTTTATGATACTTTTTCACATCAAAGAGGGTTTCCTCCAAAAATTAGAAGGAAAAAGAGGATTAACCATGAACAATATTCATTTGATGAGCATAAAGCTCATACTTGTGTTAATTTATCACAAAGGTTGAATTCTTACTCATGAAAAGTCCTGTTGAGTAACATATGCTAATAATCAGGTATACTTATTGGTAAAATTCCTTCTAATTAGTTGAGCTATTTTCTTATCGTTCATAGGTAAACTATTGGCTACAGAGAGCCTTGCCTAAGTATTGTTTTTCCAAGAATCACTTTGAGTTTTTTTTTATTTGGAAAAGTTTTTATTTACAATTGAGTTTTGAGCTATGTTTGTGCTCTAAATTTTTCCTCCTCCGAGAATATAAAATTTATTGAGTCAAAAAATTGTGAAAGAAAATTTTCACATAGCAAAATTTTGTTCTGTTCTGTTTATCTTGTAAAGATATGCTTTAAAGTTTGTTTTTTTTGTTATTTTTTGGGGGACCATGTTGGTTTTCGTACAGGTATCCAGTTTGATTTGTCACGAACCTCAATTTTTATAAACCCTAAAGTTATTCCCCAAGAAACCATTTAAATACCAACCTATTGAGTCGCGTACGCATACTCTAGGTTATTTTTGTTTTTGTCAAGAATGTCTTCACCTTATTGCACTTGTGCTTTTGCAAGAAGTTTTCTTGATAAAGGTACTGGTTTCGAGTCCAAAGGAAAGAAGAAAAGAACCTTGGTAGAAGTTGATGATATCAAATATCAAAATCCTGATGATTATTCTGATGTCTCATGCTACTATGCTTATACTCATCAAGATGTAGAGAATGATGAGATGGTTTCGGCCGAAGTGGTTCATGATTTTCTTAAATACTTTGAGAAAGAGAAACTGCAGATCGTTGATACTATGAAGGGTCACGAAGTGTTACGAACTGAGTTGAAAAAGGTTAACTCTGACCTTGTTCTCATGAAGACACATGTTAAAGAACTTTTGCAAATAAAAAAAAAACTCAAAGTGATTCTTGGAAAAACAATACTTAGGCAAAGCTCTCTGTAGCCAATAGTTTACCTATGAACGATAAGAAAATAGCTCAACTAATTAGAAGGCATTTTACCAATAAGTATACCCGATTATTAGCATATATTACTCAACAGGACTTTTCATGAGTAAGAATTCAACCTTTGTGATAAATTAACACAAGTATGAGCTTTATGCTCATCAAATGAATATTGTTCATGGTTAATCCTCTTTTTCCTTCTAATTTTTGGAGGAAACCCTTTTTGATGTGAAAAAGTATCATAAAACTTATTATCATCAAAGTATGAGACTAAGTTTGAATCCTTAACATAAGACATTTGTTGAAAGGATTTTGACAGCATGTTGATAATATCCTTGTATCCTTCAATTATCAGATTTAGGTTTTCCTTCATATGTCCATTGTTGTTTTCACATACTGATACCTTTCTCACATCTTGAGCATCATCCTTCACTTTAAGTTGAGAGTGATCTTTCTGAAATCTCATTGATCGATTGTATTAATGCTATAATTAGTTTGAATGTTGGACGAGCAGATTGAACTGACTTTCTTGGAGGGATTCACAGGGTGAGTACTAAAACCAATTGGTTTAGACATCCGTGAATGTCAGTTACACCTTTGAGTATTAAGTCTAAGGTATCTTGAAGTCGACCATAATAGTTGTCTTTCAACCTCAATTTGAATTTCCGTTGGACACATCCTTTTGAATCACAAAAGAGGCATACTTTCTGACCACCGAAGTGACTAGAGTGAGTAGGATTAACAAAATAGTTAGAAGATTTCTTCTTTCCGTGAGATGTGGTGATTCCATGATTAGTGGAATTAACAAGCACATCTTTAGCAATAGGAAGGGTATGAAATTTAGTTTTTGGAATTGGTTTTATCAGAGAAACATGATTACACTCAGTCACATTTTCTAACATTACAGTTGAGTCAGAAGCAATTGGTATAGTGGATACCTCAGAACATCCATTGCTTTGAATAGATAGTTTACTCAATAGGCGTTCGATTTCCACGCATCCTCCTTGAGTTTAGACTCGAGTAAAGTACGGGATGAACAAACTACGGCGTTTTCCTCACGAAGAATCTTTAATTGAGAATCACGATCCTTTACCATACTAATGATCATATTGAATTTTTGTTTCATCCTATTGATTTCAACAGCCTGAATTCTAATACGACTTAGAATTACTGCACTCTCTTGGGATGCTTCCCTTTCTACTTTAGAGTCAGACTCGTTAGTAAGATAATCAGGATAACACATATCAATACTCGTCTGTTTCGTAAGAATAGAATGTTCATCTATAAGAGAGATCGACAAGTCTTTCTCTTTAATAGATTTTACAGAAACAAAGCTTTTATTTCTACTGATGCGTTTGTCAGAGATAACACTTCTGTCCATAGAGTCAGATTGCTACAAACACAGACTTATGAGGTCTTAAACGTGTTTGCTTTCTCTGATACCAATTGAAAAATCGGGGGTCAAACAACCACACCCAATATTTCGTTAGGCAATTTGTATGGACCAACTCCAATATAATTCCAAGAGAATCAACTAGACAGTCATACTCAATCAAGGAAAAACATCCAAGAGTTATATCTCTGATTCTCAATGTAATCAGCAAATCAAACAAATAGAATCTGTGAGCTGATTATTATGAGAAACAACTTGAACGGTAGTAAAGACCAATGTTCAAGTGTCAATCAATTTCAATCGACAACCAAAGGTTGGATTTACCAATTGATTGAACTACGCACAACCTATGATACTTCTATTATATAAACAAATATAATGCAGAAAACAAACAACATAAACACCATAAGTTTTGTTAACGACGAAACCGAAAATGCAGAAAAACCCCGGGACCTAGTCCAGATTTGAACACCACACTATATTAAGCCGCTACAGAAACTAGCCTACTACAAGTTAACTTCAGACTAGAATATGGCTGAGCCCTAACCAAGTCTCACACCGATTAAGGTACAGTCGCATTCCTTACGCCTCTGAATCTCAGCAGGACTCTACGCACTTGATTCCTTTAGCTGATCTCACCCACAACTAAGAGTTGCTACGACCCAAAGTCGAAGACTTGATAAACAAATATGTACCCCACAAAAAAGTTTATTCTCATAGATAAATCTGTCTCCCATAGAAATATATATGAAGTTTTGTTACGTCTTTTGATAAATCAAGGTGAACAGGAACCAATTGATAATTCGGTCGTATATTCCCGGAGAACAACCTAGAAATATCAATCACCTCAAAATAACTTAATTATATGGTAGTAGACAATTTATTGTGGAATCACAAAGAATAAGATGAAGAGCTTTGTGATTACTTTTTATATCTTACTTATCAGAGATAAATCTCGAGCCAATATTAGAGAAGATAGTACTCAATATGATAGAACAAGTAAGATCAAAACACGCAACTATAGAAAAAATAGTTGGTCTGGCTTCAGAATCCCGATGAAATCTTTAAGTCGCTAACTATAATAGTTTTAGGAAAAACCTAGGTTAAAGGAGAATCAACTCTAGTACGCAACTAGTATCACACGAGAGGTGTGGGGATTAGGTTTCCCAGTTGCTAGAGTTGTCCCTTATATAGGCTTCAAATCAGGGTTTGATAGCTTTGAAACAAAGCAATCAATATTCACTATTAGATGAAAACCTGATCTAAGATTCAAGCTAAGTTTGCTTAAAACCAAAACAATATCTCTCCACCGTTAGATGGTCTTAGCTTGTTACACACAAATGAAATATACTTTCATCTAGATATGGGTAACCATACCTAAACGTGTATAGTGAGTTGGCTCAACAATAGTTAACCGAAGTTAGCCATATGAGCACTTTTCTATTAACCATATTCTGATTGTGTTACTCATAGAGTTTTCAATTGTATATATTCTCATAGAAGTATACAAGACACAAATGAAACAAAATCAATTTGATTCAATAGAATCAATTCATGAACATTAAGCCACGGTTTGCAAAGACTGCATTCCTTAATATATAAATTTATCGGTTCATGAGTATGAAATCATACTTAACCAATTTTAGAACTCAAACCAACTTATTTTGCAAACGGGTATGCAAACCTAAGTTCCGGACATTTGTCATGTCCGATAGTTTGCAAACGGGTATGCATACTATCGTACCGGACCGCAACTCAGGTGAAAATGTTTGTAAACGGGTATGCAAAATTGGTTCCCGGATTTTGACGGTAAAAACCGTTCGCATATTGGTATGCATAGTTGGTCCGCGGACCTGAATCACACTACAATAATTTGCATACTGGTATGCATACTGTGGTATATCCAGACAATGATTATCTGTTCTAAACTCCCATTTCAATGATTGAAACATCCTTAGAAGACGTCAATAGTTGTTTAACACAAACTATTAGCTAATAAGTAATTTTCAAGTGATTGAATGATCAATACGAAACATTCCAAGTCTACATCAAATGACTATCTCACACAAATCATGTAATATGTTTCAAGATAATTTTTACATGATCATCTTTTGACTCATTGTTTAGTTTCCAACAAATA
Organism: Papaver somniferum; assembly: GCF_003573695.1. NCBI lineage: Eukaryota > Viridiplantae > Streptophyta > Magnoliopsida > Ranunculales > Papaveraceae > Papaver > Papaver somniferum. Next base: position 145,790,677 of record NC_039362.1, read on the forward strand.
AATCGTTTCCAACTAAACTCATCAAGAATATTGATTAACGTAGTTAAAGCAAAAAGCTTCCCAAAACATATTTCGAGAAAGATATTAACGAGTTAAACTCCGCTCAAAATATCAAATGTGTATAATGTAAAGTCTATACAGTTGTACGACTTAGTCTCAATAGGAACAAAAATAGAATAAACTTCTGAGTTATAGATAAGGTTTAGTCTCCACATACCTTTTGTTGATGAAGTTCCTCCAAGCTATCCTCAGTAGATCTTCGTCTTCAATCGATGATGTCGTGAAGTCTAAAGCTCAACTACACATTTTATCCTAATCTGAGACATAGCTATAAGTAGACTAGGTTTTGATCACCTAAACTTGACAAACAATCTTGAGTAAGTAACGCTTGCGAGTTCGACCGAGCAGTGCTCTGAAAATTGACATATTTTTGGAAAACATGGGGTACCAAAATACACCACCAATTTTTTTTAGGCAACCTGTATGAACTAAGCCCAATTAGAATTATGATAGTTACAACTTAATGAATCTCAATCAGGAATTATAAGAAGAGATTATATCTCGTTCTCTCAGAATCAAAATGTGAACAGAGACAAGTCTATGAACCTGATTATTCCTTGGGAGTACTTAGATGGTTCCAAATTTTAATATTCAAGATCAATCAAGTCGTATCCAACAAACCAAGATGGATATATCTACTTTGATTGATTTACGTTCAACCTGTGATATTTCAATTATAAAGATAAACAATATAATGCGAAAAAAATAACACATACACCATAAATTTTATTAACGAGGAATCTACAGATACAGAAAAACCCCGAGACCTTGTCCATATTTGAACACCAAACTGTATTAAGCCGCTACTGACTCTAGCTTATTATCAAAACTTCTAAATGGAATGTAGTTGAGACTGAATTAAACTGTCACATCAAATTAGTTACAGTCGCGCTCCTTACGCCTCTTGAATCCCAGCAGGATTCCGCGTAATTGGTTCCCTTAGCTGACGTCCTTTACATCCTAAGAGTTTCTTCAACTCAATTGGAGATCTTAAACCAATTTTCCTCCCATGGATAAGACTATATGTGATTTTCGTTCTGATCAAAGATCAAGGTGAGGTAGGAAATCAATTGTAATAAACAAAGTCTACCGAACCTCGAAATCCAGTCTTTTGACTCCCGAAGAGCAGTCTAGATTATTATTTACATTACAAGTATAAACTTGTGGAATCACAAAGTCTGAGACGAAAAAACTTTGTGAATTTTTTCTATCTTGCATGTTGGAGCAAAGCTCAACAACCAAAGCAAGATCAGGATACACGAACTATCAAGATAAAGATAATTGGACCTGGCTTCACGAATCCCTAAATAAAGTCTTTTTAGTCGCTAAACCCTAGAAGGGTTTGAAGGAGAGGACGACTCTAGTTTACAACTAGGACACACAAGAATAGTGACAGGTATTCGAAGATCCCAGTTGTTAAAGGTTATCCTTATATAGACTTTCAAGGTCAAGGTTGCTTTGGATTTAAGCTAAGGTAGCTTTGGAGTCAAGTAATCAATAATCGTCGTTAGATGAAAAACTTGACTCGAGATTAACATAACAGAATATACACTCTGGTTACCATAACCGCACCATGTACAATGACTTGTTCATGAAAGGTTAGCCGAAACTAGCCAATCGAACTATAAACTTAACCATTTTCATATATTACTTTAAGATTTTAATTTTGAGTCACACATGTGGCCAAACATGTTTAGATAGTGTTTTAGAGAGTTGTTCAAATGCCGAGTATCTCATAGAAATAATTATGATGCATCTGAAAATATTTTCTACAGGGTTAGTACGTGTACATGGTACATGTACTGTATAAATGTTCATGAATATTTTTGTCATAGTACGTGTGCCGGGTATGTGTACCCTTAAGACAAAAACGGGTTCAGGAATCCACATATTTTTTCCGGTTTTCATATTGGGTATGCGTACCTTTATGGTTTAGAAACCAACAAATCTTTTCTGGTTTGCATATTAGGTATGTGTACCTTCCCGATTCACGAGTCAACAGACGTTTTACGGTATATATATCAGGTATTGGTAGACACATTTTTGTGTCTGAATTGTCCTCAATGTCTCTATTGATAGTACTTGTTTTCGTCCTTATTATGGTGTTTTATGTGTTTGTAGGTATTTTTTTGGAAATAAATAATTTTGGAAAAATCGGCTCGAAAAATTATGCAGAGCATCCCGGAGGACATTTGTTATTCGGACTCTCTGTTTTGGATAAGGGGCACCTCAACTTATAAGGGGCACCTGAGTTGGACACCTGCTAGTTACACTCCACAGACGGTTAGGGGGCAGTCATCTTGAATTTTGGCGGGAAATACTTAAACAGTTTTGGAATAATTTCAATTGAGAAAATGAAGGGGTTATGGGTCGATTCAATGGCTGAAATTTGGTAGAGAGATGTGATATAGGTTAAGAAACACAGTATGAGTGACAGGATCGATTAACTTTGGATGGAATTCTCGGTGTGATTCACAAGCTCAAAACAGAGTACGTGGACTGTAACACGAGCAAAAATATGTTTCTGTTGTGCATGGAGAAGTTCTGCTAGCGTTAGACGAATTCTGAGGCGTGTATAAGCTGAATTGGAGCGTGCTACAATGAAGTTTACGTGTGAAATTCCAAAAATGGTAAGAAAATATTCTCTTCACTGCCCGAGTAATGAAGGATTATTTGGAGTTATGGCGATGGATTCCAGCGTGTTTTTGAGTATAAATATGCTCCTTGGGTCTACTAGAAAGGTTGGCAAGTGAGAGGGGATAGAATAGAGCAACACAAAGTTCAAGGGAATCGATAGAAAAACTTCCAGAGAAGAAAGTTTCTGCTGCTGCTGGAAATACTACTGCACTTTAGGGATATCGTTCTTTGTAACGGTGTTTGCAACAGTTATAAACGTTGCAAACACCCGATTTTATCATTTTTCTCCATTTCATCCTTGTAAACATCTTTTGAGCAATGAATATCAATTTTGAGAAAGTTTACACAATGATGAGCTAAACCCATCCTCTGGGGCAACGGAGGAAACTATTCGGCCAAATGAAAAAGGGGTAATTTCTATTTTAATTATTTATGTAATTTATTATATTTAATTATTTGCCTTGAACAAAGAGTTTTTCTAAGGATTTTTATTAAATAGTTGTCATTTTAATTGATGGTATATGCTTGACTTAGAGTTTTTGATATTCCATGCTTTTAACTTACCTTTATTCTTTTATAAAATCCATTTTTGCAATAATTAAAACTACTTAAAAGGAAAAATTTGCATAATAATATTAAAAATATCATTTTAAATTAGTAGAAAAAGTGGAATCCTTAGCCCCAGTTTCTCCAAAAATATTCCAATCACTTTGGTATTTTGCTTCACTTATAAAATTTATTTAAATCTAAAAAAAAATTATATCCTTCACAAGTTCGAAAAGAACCCCAGTTCTTACCACTATTCACAACAACTTTTGAAAATACATCAGGTATGCGTACCAAGAAGTTGTTGTCGAATTATAGTTCCGCCAGTACGTATACTGGGGTAGATGTACTGCGTCTCCAGACTTATAATAGTTCCCCCAGTATATGAAATGGTATGCATATTTTTCTTTATCCAGATTTATAGTAGTTCTATATCTCTCTAATAACTATTTTCAAATGATTAAATCTAGAATCATAATTTAGGTCATAAACAATAAATTGTTATTAAACAAATTTATCAAGTATGAACAAATATTTTTAAGCTTAGTTAGTCATATTTCGAGAACGATATTCAAGATAAAAGTTGACTCGAAATTTATATTAAACATGTAACGTCTAATTTAGTCATGCGACAATGTCTCATAGATAGAAAGGTGAAAACTTGATAAATAGGTGGTTCAGTCTTCACTTACCTTTTGTTGAAGAAGTTCTCCAGTGCTTTGGTAGAGCTTCACCTTCAAATGGTAGAACGCAGTGATATCCGATACTCAACTACACACTTCTATCCTAATCTGAGACTTGACTAAATGTAGACTAGAAATTAAGATATAGTTTTGATCAACTAAATTTGAAAACACGCTGGAGATAACAACCCTTGTGAGTTCGGCCGAGCAATGCTCTAACAACTTGTTTCCATTCCTATCATTTCTTTCAAGTCGTTTTAGATTAAAACATAACACGCAAGGTTATATATGATAATCTAATATCAGACTTTGTCATATTATTATGATCAAAGTGTCAAGGAAGTATATAACATTTGTTGAATGCTTTGATATGGTATATTGAATTACGAAGTATAACGTTTATCTTTTAAATTTCATAAATGCGACATCGACATAATCTATGTAACTTGTTACTTGATTATGTATTGGATATAGGTTTAATTACATCCCAGGAAACTATGTTTTATTACATTGGTTTAAATGAAGTAAATATACGAACTTGTTTCGTAATCGAAAGGAAATCAATAGGTGTTTTGGTCCAGTTTTCTTTGAAGATGTATTGGATGACCAATTCGTACCTTAATAGGGAATTAAGGTAGAACTGATCTTAACTTATGTTGAGAGTCAAGGTAGAACCTATCCCTACCTATCTCGGTATACATGGTAGAACCGATCCTAGATTATGTTAGGAGTCTTGGTAGAACCGATCTCTACTTATATTGGGAGTCAAGGTAGAACTGATCCTAGTCATGGTAGAACCGATCCCTACCTATATTGAGAGTCATGGTAGAATCGATCCTAGCCTATGTTAGGAGTCATGGTAGAACTGGTCTTGATGTGATTTCAAGTCGTTGTAGTAGTAATAGGTTCGTTGAGACTTGTGAAAGCAAAATATTTTAGATTTAATGAAATTTAAAGACAAACAAAACTTAATTCAAGATTATTAGGAATAACCAAGACACTGATTCCACTATCACACATGAATAAATTATGGCAAATGATCCAAAACTCTAATTATCTTTTAAGTCCCTTATTTCTTAATTCACAAATAATCAGTCAAATTCTCAAATATCAATTGTATTCCTTAAGCATAGATTATCAATTGACTAAACAAAGTATAACCTATCAGATTGAATCACAACTAATTAAGAAAACTATGCAAACAATTTAAAACTCTGCAAAAGCATTGATTGAATGAATTATAAATTATAAATTAGAGAAAATAAAATAGTTACCAATTATTCATGCGTAAATAGCTTCCCCATTGCCTTGGTTGTGGGAGATTTAGCTCATTATCATGTTGGAAACACGCTCAAAAGTTGATTTCATTGCTCAAATGGTGTTTACAAATGATGAAAAGGGAGAAATAATTCAAAACCGGGTTTGTAATGCTTATAATTGTTGTAAACCAAAGAACGATAGAACAGTACTGTCGCTGATTCTGTAGCTCTCGACCCACGCCTGTGTGTCGTTTCCACTGTTGAAAAACGACTGTCTTGGATGGTCTGTTCTTCGTGTTCTTCAGATGAGCAGCAACAGAAGCAGTTTTCTCTGGTGATCGTATTTCGCCTCTATGATGTTCCAAATCCTTCCCAAACTCTCCGTAACCTCCTCTGCAACACCATCACCCTTTATATAGCCAGCATCACCAATAAATCTCGCTCAATCACTCCAAATATTCCTCCATTACTCGACAGTAAAAGAATATATCCTCGAGATATTTTCTTTCCTTTCTAGTCTTCTGACGTTGTCAACCAGTGACTAAATGCTTCAAACATGCAATCCTGTTTAGATGAAACAGGCCCAAAGCAACCAAACCCAGTGATTGATTCTCGCTCAAACTCCTCATAATTCGAAACAGAGCCTTTCGTTTGAAGATAAACCCGAGATTCTGTTTTTCTTCAACTCCAGCATTATATCCAATTCTGGTCGAAACCTTTGATCATACAACGCCTTTTAAGATTAATCAAGATGTCCCACGAAGTTTCAGCCATTGAGTCCTTTTAAAACACCCCCAACATACGAACCCTAATTCTGCCACCTGAAGAGCACCATTTCCCGCCAAAACCAGAAATTGAAATGTAGGAGATGACCTGCCCCTTATCCACGACATGGGTACGAATATCAGGTGGCGCCCTATGGGTGCAAATAACAGGTAGTGTGCCCCTTATTAATTGGGTGCTGAGGAGGAATTTGGGCTACGCATAACCCTGGGTGCCCCTTAGCCAAATATGGGGTCCGTATAGCAAATGTCCTCCGGGGGGTTCAAATAGCACTTTTTGAGCAACTTTTTCCACACAAGTGTATTTCTCCAAAAACACACACACAAACATAAAAACACCATAATAAGTACAAAATCAAGCACTAGCAATAGAGACACTGAGGACAATTCAGACACAAAAATGTGTCTATCAAAATACTCCCAAACTTATTATTTGCTAGTCCTCGAGCAAATCTAATATAAAATGACTACACTTAGCACGTGCAGCAAGCCATTAAACCGCTAGGTGGCCCTAGCGGCGGAGTGTTGTCTCCGGAGGGTTTACCAAAGGTGTACCCACAAAACCTTTACTTCAGACCCTAGCTATCTACGCAGAACCTTGGAAGGAACTAAAGAATCTCCTTGGTTGGCATACAATCATTGACTATAGGAGGAAGTACCCTGATGCGAAATTCCAATTGTTGTACACGAGTTTGCACTCAGCATACTAAAATTCATATATAAGTAACAGAGCTCTACTCAGATAGTTTCTAGACATCATAACCGGAGTCAACCAATCATATGGAAAGATTAAGAAGATGGATAAAGAGAAAAATAGATGGTTTAAAGTGAACGGTGTTTCCCATATCTGTCTGAAGGCCTCTGCCAAGATGAACTATCCAAATGGACTGAGATACCGGTCTGACTAATATCAATACAACTGGCATATACAAGGGGACCAGTGGTCGATAAACCTAACTCTAGGTCAACACAACTGACATATACAAGGGCACCAGTGGTCGACTTTATTGAATTTATTTCGGTTGGTCTGATGGCCTGGTCTCAATTCTCAAAAAAAAAAATTGGTATCTCAATCACTCTATTTCACCTAGCAACGGTAATAACTTGAATCGTGTGCCCCACCAAATCACTTAAGAAATAAAAACAGAAGGGATTAGGATTCAACGAGATATGGCGAAACTAACATGTTTTTTTTTCAATTCTAACACCTGAGCTCTGTGCTTTTATGAATAGACTCTTTAGATGTTTCCATCTAATCAGACTGGTTCCTCAAATCCTATAACCAAGATGTTCCCATCCACTTAGATTGGTTAGTGCCAACCTTAATAAGCATAAATTTCTAGGCTCTGGAGTTTATTTATTGCAACTAAAAGCTAACAAAAAGTTTCTTACCCACCCCCAAACTTAAATCTAACATTGTTCTCAATGTTTCTAATGAAAGAGCAATACCAAAAAGTAAAGTAACATGAGGAATCAGTAAAGAGAGAAGTCGGAAAGATAGTACCTGGGTGAAGAAAGAAATCAAAAACTAATATACAACATACAATCGCCTCGATGGTCAATCAAGGGTAAACAGGGTCCTCCAGAGGGACCTCCTCAACATCACCTGTAGGAAAGGGCTCTAAAAAGGGTTTCAATCTCTGACCATTAACCTTCAAAAAACTACTACCATCCGGTGTATCGATCTCAAAAGATCCATGAGGAAAGAAAGTGCGAACAATAAAAGGACCCGTCCACCGAGAACGTAACTTCCCAGGGAAAAGATGCAAGCGGGTATCATACATAAGAACTTTTTGACCTGTAGAAAATGACTTTCTTAAAATATTCTTATCATGTACAAGTTTCATTTTGTTCGTATATACCTTGGCACTATCGTATGCATCTCTACGAATCTCTTCCAACTCATTGAGCTGGAGTTTCCTATGGGCTCCTGCCTTGTCGAGTGAAAATTTAGCTGCTTAACAGCCCAATATGCTCTATGTTCTAACTCAACAGGTAAGTGACATGCCATTCCATACACAAGTCGATAAGGTGACATTTCAATGGGGGTCTTAAACGCAGTACGGTAAGCCCATAAGGCATCAGTAAGCCTAGACGACCAGTCTTTCCGATTAGGATTAACTGTTTTCTCTAATATACGCTTTATCTCCCTATTGGAAACCTCTACTTGACCACTAGTCTTTGGATGATACGGGGTAGCTACCTTATGTGTAATACCATATTTCTTCATCAAAATCCTAAAAGGTCCATTACAAAAGTTCGACCCTCCATCACTAATTATAGCTCGCGGTGTACCAAAACGTGTAAGTATATTATCTTTCAAGAACTCGATCACAACCCTATGGTCATTGGTTTTACACGCAATCGCCTCAATCCACTTAGATAAATAGTCAACAGCGACAAGGATGTATAAGTTGCCAAAAGAATTATGAAACGGACCCATAAAGTCAATACCCCACACATCAAAGACCTCAACAACTAAAATAGGGTTCAAGGGCATCATGTTACTACGGCAAATGGTTCCTAATTTCTGGCAACGTTCACAAGTAACACAATAACTGTGGGAGTCTTTAAACAACGAAGGCCAATAGAATCCACACTGCAATATCTTAGCAGCAGTCTTCTTAGCACTAAAGTGACCCCCACAAGCATGATCATGACAAAAGGAAATAATACTGGACTGGTCACTCTCAGGTATACATCTCCTAATAATCTGGTCGGGACAATACTTAAATAAATAAGGATTATCCCAAAAGAAGTGCTTAACCTCGGCTAAAAACCTAGAATGATCTTGTTTACTCCAATGGTGGGGAATTCGACCAGTAACAAGATAATTCACTATATTCGCATACCAAGGTAATTGGGTAACAAAGAACAGTTGTTCATCAGAAAAGCTATCCCTTATAGGAAGGGGATCATCAGGGGAATCAACAACTAGCCTAGACAAGTGGTCTGCTACTACATTTTTGACACCCTTTTTGTCTCTAATGTTTGGAGAAAACTCTTGCAACAAAAGGATCCACCTAATCAATCTAGGTTTCGTATCCTTTTTAGACAGAAGATATTTTAAAGCAGCATGATCAGTATATATTACGATCTTAGAACCTAAGAGATAGGGTATAAACTTGTCTAAGGAAAAAACAATGGCTAATAGTTCCTTCTCGGTAGTGATATAGTTCAACCGGGCATCATTCAGAGTTTTGATAGCATAGTAAATCATATGAAGTAATTTGTTTTCTCGCTGACCTAGCACAACACCAATAGCATAATCTAAGCATCACACATGATCTCAAAGGGTAGGTTCCAGTTGGGTGCCTGGACTATGGGGGAGGTAGTGAGTAAAGTCTTAAGCTTCTCAAAAGCCTCTAAACAAGCATCATCAAAGACAAACTTACGTCTTTTGCAAGAAAATTGCAGAGAGGTCTTGAAATCAAGCTAAAATCCTTAATGAATCGACGATAAAAGCCTGCATGCCCTAAGAATGACCTAGTATCTCTTACGGTTTTTGGGACATGTAAAGTTTTAACAAGGTCAACTTTGGCTCTCTCTACCTCTATACCCTTTGAAGATACGATATGCCCTAGAACAATTCCTGAACGAACCATGAAGTGACATTTCTCCCAATTAAGCACTAAATTATTTTCCTTACACCTAGTCAAAACTAATGACAAATGATGTAAGCACTCATCGAAAGACGAACCAAACACTGAAAAATCATCCATGAAGACCTCTAAGAATCGTTCTACCATGTCAGAAAATATGCTCAACATACAGCACTGAAAGGTCGCAGGGGTATTACATAGCCCGAAAGGCATGTGTCTATATGCAAAGGTACCAAAGGGACAGGTAAAAGTAGTTTTCTCTTGGTCTTCTGGGGCAATAACAACCTGATTATAACCGTGGTATCCATCTAAAAAGAAATAATGGCTATGTCCAGCTAATCTCTCTAGCATTTGGTCGATAAAGGGAAGGGGAAAGTTGTCCTTCCTAGTGATCTTGTTCAATTTTCTATAGTCAATACAGACACGCCAACCCGTGGTCACCCGGGCTGGGATTAACTCATTATTCTCATTCTGGACTACAGTAATAACGGATTTCTTAGGAACAACCTGAACGAGGCTGACCCACTTACTGTCTGAAATGGGGTAGATAATGCCTGCATCTAACAGCTTAAGAACCTCGGTTCGAACTACTTCTTTCATATTAGGGTTCAGTCGACGTTGCATCTCCCTAGAAGGTTCGGCGTCACTCTCTAAATAGATATGATGCATACAATCAGTAGGACTTATACTCTTAATGTCTTCTATGGTCCACCCTAAATCTTCCTTGTTGTTTTGAAGGACGGTTACTAGCCTACTTTCCTGATCACTATCCAAATCGGATGCTATAATCACAGGTAAAGTTTCAGATGGGCCTAAAAACACATACTTCAGGGTATCTGGTAATGGTTTTAGGTCCAACTCAGGAGGCTCTTCTTACGAAGGAACTAGGGTAGACTTAGAAACTGGTAGTGGTTCGAACTTAGGTTTCCATCCATTATTAGTGTCTAACAAAGGGGTTGAGTCTAACAAAGCATTCACCTCATTAATCACATTATCATCATCAAAATCAATCCCAAAGTGAGCTAGGCATTTCTCTAAAGGATCTTCTAACAAAGTGTTTGGTAATGACTCCTCGACTAATGTTCCTATCATGTTCACCTCTTCTATGTTCGAGTCATCTAGTTCAGAGGGTAGATTACAAATATTAAAAATGTTCAGCTCAATAGTCATGTTACCAAAAGACAAATTCATAATACCATTTCGACAGTTGATGATCGCATTGGATGTAGCTAAAAACGGGAGACCTAAAATCACTGGTATCTGGTTCTCTGGGTCAGGGACAGGTTGGGTATCTAGGATAACAAAATCCACAGGATATAAATTTGTCGACCTCTATAAGAACATCCTCGATCACACCACGAGGAATTTTAACGGACCTATCAGCTAACTGAAGTGTCATCTGGGTCGGTTTCATCTCACCAAGTCCTAGCTTAAGGTACACATGGTATGGCAGTAAATTCACACTGGCTCCTAAGTCAATCAAAGCTTTCTCGACACGGTACTTACCTATTGTGCAAGAAATGGTAGGGGACCCTGGGTATTTATACTTAGGAGTAGTGGTATTCTGAATAATAGAACTCACATGACTAGCTAGGAAGGCTTTCTTCTGGACACTAAGTTTTCGCTTTCGGGTACACATATCCTTAAGAAACTTGGCATAAGCGGGAATCTGCTTAATCGCATCTAATAATGGAAGGTTGATAGTTACTTGCTTAAAAACCTCCAATATATCATTAAAGTTGGACTCCCTCTTAGTTGGAACTAGCAGCTTTGGGAATGGGGCTCTAGGAACAAATTCGGGCTCAATATGACCCTCATTGGTCTCTTTAGAGACTCTATCAGTCTCCTCAGTTTCTGGTTCAGAAGGGTGAACTACAACATGTTCACTATCAGGCATGGAAACCTTGTTGTCTATCACTCTACCACTCCTGAGGGTTTTAATAGCATTTACATGTTCGAATGGTCTTTCACCTATTTCATTAATTCCTCTAGGGTTGGGTTGAGTTTGACTAGGAAAATTACCTCTTTCTCTTAAAGACTCATTTATCTGACTAACCTGGGTTTTCAACTCGGAAATATCCTGAGAGTTAGCCTGACCTATTCTCTTATTTTTTTCTAAACCTTGAGCGACAGATTGCTGAAACTGCACAGTGTTACGAGTTAACAAAGCAAGAGACTCTTCTGAACTCATAATCTTCTTATCCGAAGGGTTCTGAAACTGTCCGGAGCTGAAAGATTCTTAGTATATCCAAAACCTGGGGGAACCTGAGAGTTATTAGACTGACCTTGATTCTGGCCCTTAGACCAAGAAAGGTTGGGATGGTTTCTCCAGCCAGGGTTGTAGGTTTCTGAATATGGGTCAAACTTCTGACGGTTATCGAATCTAGTGTTGTTATAAAGAGCATTGGCTTGCTCCTTCATAGTATGGCCTTCCCAAGAAGGATCTATTCTACCATTACTACCACTAAAATGACCTAATTCTAAGGCTTCTAACCTTTTGGCTATGGATGCTATTTTCGCATCTCACTCATAAGATCCTTCTACCGTATTGACATTTCCTCTACTTAGAAGAATTATTTTCTGGGGTTCCCTACTATTTTCCCATTTTTGGGTCTTATCGGCGATTTCATTCAAAAATGTCATCGCCTCATCAACAGTTTTATTCTCAAACCCACCTGTGCATAAGAACTCAACCATGGTTGTTGTTGAATAGTCTAAACCCTCGTAGAGGATCTGAACTAACCTAACCATCTCTAAACCATGATAAGGACATTGATATATTAAGTCATTGAACCTTTCTAAATACCTATATAAAGATTCTCCCTCTTGTTGAGCAAAAGTACAGATTTGTGTCCTAATAGATGATGTTTTGTGCCTTGGGAAAAACTTCTGTATAAAGGCAGATGTAAGTTGGTCATAGGTTTCAATTGACTCAGAAACCAAACTATACAGCCAAGATTTGGCTTTATCTTTTAAGAAAAAAGGGAATAACCTAAGTTTCAACGCATCATCACTAAGGTTTTTAATTTTCAGAGTACTACAAACTTCCTCAAATTCCTTAACATGAAAATAGGGGTTCTCATTCTCTTTTCCTAAAAAGATTGGGAGCATCTGTAAAGTCCCAGGTTTGAGTTCATAATTTCCCTCGGTTTCAGCTAACTTGATACAAGACGGAAGAGAGGTCCTAGTTGGGTTTAATAAAGCTTTCAAAGTTTCCATTTCTGGCACTACCAAAGGACTGGGAGTACTTTCTTCACTAATTATCAAGTTTTCAAAGCTGGAATTTCCAAAGACAGGGCTCTCAAAAGAAGAGTCTTTGAGCTCCCCGCTTTCACAAGAAGAACTACTAGGTTTATCACTAATCAAACGACCTAGAGTGTTTATTTTTCAAGCCCGCTCGTTCATAACCTTGGGCATACACTAGAAAAACTAAAGAAAAAGAAAGAAATCCTAAAAGGAATGGAAGTTCTATGCAAACACAAACAAGGCTGACTCCACCACAACAAACCTACTGATTTCTAGCAAATAAAAAGCATGATGCCTCCACTTAGATTGTTTCTAGACCAGCTCTTAATCCTTCGAAAGGGAATTCATTACAATTTAAGCAAACCCATATGGAATCAATCCGAGTTTAAGTAAGATGAATCGAGACGAGGGAAGCCAGTCCTTGCCCTTTACTAGGAAATTAAAGCAGTCGTTTTCATATACTCGGCATATATACAAATGAAGGAATACAGTAACTCGCTGACAGGGGATTCGCGAGTGTTTCGACAAACTTACCTCCCGTACCAGATGGGGGATGAACCGCTGAAGTCGACTCGGGCCACGACTCTTATGTCATGTACGAACCCGAGGGGCCGAGGCGATATCGTAATCGCCGTCCTTCTTTGCAAAAAATTGATATTTAAACTACCCTTCCGTAAGGTTTTAAAAAAAAAAATTAAGTCCCAAAGTCCACAGTCCAAACTCCAAAATCTGTAAGGAAAAGAAAAAAACCCAAAAACGTAAAGAAGAACAAATAAAAATGAAAATGAAAAACAAATAAACACCTAAAAAAAATCCAAAAACTCTAGCCTAAAGACAAGTCCGCGTCGGCGACGCCAAAAATTGATGTGATTTCAAGTTGTTGTAGTAGTAATAGGTTCGTTGAAACTTGTGAAAGCAAAAGATTTTAGATTTAATGAAATTTAAAGACAAACAAAACTTAATTCAAGATTATTAGGAATAACCAAGACACTGATTCCACTATCACACATCAATTATGGAAAATGATCCAAAACTATAATTATCTTTTTAAGTCCCTTATTTCTTAATTCACAAATAATCAGGCAAATTCTCAAATATCAATTGTATTCCCTAAGCATAGATTATCAATTGACTAAACAAAGTATAACCTATCAGATTGAATCACAACTAATTAAGAAAATTATGCAAACAATTTAAAACTCTGCAAAAGCAGTTATTGAGTGAATTATAAATTATAAATTAGAGAAAATAAAATAGTTACCAATTATTCATGCGTAAATAGCTTCCTCATTGCCTTGGTTGTGGGAGATTTAGCTTATTATCATGTTGGAAACACGCTCAAAAGTTGATTTCATTGCTCAAATGGTGTTTACAAATGATGAAAAGGGAGAAATAATTCAAAACCGGGTTTGTAATGCTTATAATTGTTGTAAACCAAAGAACGATAGAACAGTACTGTCGCTGATTCTGTAGCTCTCGACCCACGCCTGTGTGTCGTTTCCACTGTTGAAAAACGACTGTCTTGGATGGTCTGTTCTTCGTGTTCTTCAGATGAGCAGCAACAGAAGCAGTTTTCTCTGGTGATCGTATTTCGCCTCTATGATGTTCCAAATCCTTCCCAAACTCTCTGTAACCTTCTCTGCAACACCATCACCCTTTATATAGCCAGCAACACCAATAAATCTCGCTCAATCACTCCAAATATTCCTCCATTACTCGGCAGTAAAAGAATATATCCTCGAGATATTTTCTTTCCTTTCTAGTCTTCTGACGCTGTCAACCAGTGACTAAATGCGTCAAACATGCAATCCTGTTTAGATGAAACAGGCCCAAAGCAACCAAACCCAGTGATTGATTCTCGCTCAAACTCCTCAGAATTCGAAACAGAGCCTTTCGTTTGAAGATAAACCCGAGATTCTGTTTTTCTTCAACTCCACCATTATAGCCAATTCTGGTCGAAACCTTTGATCATACAACGCATGTTAAGCTTAATCAAGACGTCCCACGAAGTCTCAGCCATTGAGTCCTTCTAAAACACCCCCAAAATACGAACCCTAATTCTGCCACCTGAAGAGCACCATTTCCCGCCAAAACCAGAACTTGAAATGTAGGAGATGACATGCCCCTTATCCACGACAGGGGTGCGAATAGCAGGTGGCGCCCTGGGGGTGCAAATAACGGGTAGTGTGCCTCTTAGTAATTGGGTGTTTAGGATGAATTTGGGCTACACATAACCCTGGGTGCCCCTTAGCCAAATCTGGGGTCCGTATAGCAAATGTCCTCAGGGGGTCCAAATAGCACTTTTTGAGCAACTTTTTCCACACAAGTGTATTTCTACAAAAACACCTACACAAACATAAAACACCATAAAAAGTACAAAATCAAGCACTAGCAATACAGACACTGAGGACAATTCAGACACAAAAATGTGTCTATCAGGTCCCAATAGCAAAATTGATTTCCGATATTCACATATACTTTAGGATTTTTGTGAGTTTTGAATTAGGGTTCTCTAGATAGGAAAGTTTTAGATTTCGACATAATTTGAACATGTGCATAATTATTATTGTTGATTGTTCAAAGATATTCCTTGATTCTCCAGGTGATCCCAAACCGAAATATTGGAGAATCTTTTGATTCAGATTTTCGAATTATATGTTTTTGATTTCCATCAATCAAAACATATCTCTAGAAAAGCTATATTAGTCAAGTGCTAAACTAATATTAGAAATTTTCTAAGAGTGATTTCGGGTTACAGGTTGGATATTATTTGGAAATATGAAATAGAAATTACGCATTTGATTGCATATCTTGAGAATCTTCTGGGTTTTCGAATTTCCTTGTTGTCCAAACATCCTTAGTCTATAAATACTGAAGTTTGTTCTTCTTACAAACTATCCTTAGCCGGGAAAGCTTAATATTTTTTTTTTCTGGTGAATCCAATTAATAGTACTGCTTCTCAACTGGGAAAATGGTTGTGATGTGTGTTTTGATGTCACTGGGGTGTCACCTTTCACTGGCAATTGGGCTAATCATCCGGGTGTTGCTTTGGGAAATGCTATCACTCGTAAAAATAAAAAATATCTTGATAAATGTTAAGATCAAGGTTATGGTTTTGGAGCATTGGCTTTTGAGACACTCGGTGATTTGGGGGACGATCTAGTGGTTTTATTGAAGAGGTTGCATAACCATCTGTCTAGGTTTGATGTTACTGCGAAGAAATTCTATCCACTCTATCTCCTATCTTGAGACAAAAGTCGTATTGCTATATAGACTTCGATTATACACATTTGCTATTTTCATCCGAGTTTATTTCGCTTATCTATTTCTAGAAATATGTGTTGGTAAGCTTTCGTTTTGGCCAAGTTAATCTTTACTCGTGACGAAAGTCATGTTGAACATTTCAATTTCTTGAAAATCGCTTTGATGAAAAATAGTTTGTGGATAACAACTATATAACATCCTCTAAGAATGTTTCAATGATTGAAATGAGAGTTGAGATTATATAACCATGTTCGGATATAAACATTGTATGTGAACTCATACTTGTGTAAGTCCAAAAATCCTTGAACCAAAGTATGCGTACTATACTGGTTTAGGATGACCGGAGCTGAGTCCGCGTACTATCGGAAGTTCACATCCCGTGAATTTCTGCTGGAGTTTGTGAACTGAAAACAAGCTCAGTCTGGGTACTTAAGTATGCGTACCCGTATGCGTACTTAAGTGGGTTATTTTCTAAAAAAGGTTTATTCATGAACTAAGAAAATTTTAAATTAAGGAATGCATATTTGCAAACCGTGGCTATAATGTTCAGGAATCGATTCGAGTGAATCAAAATCGTTTTTGCTTCAATTGTGTCTTGTATACTTCTATGAGATCTAAGTAATTGAACAACTCTCTAAACTAGTTCATTTGAGTCATTTGAATTAGTTATGGTGAAGGTGAATAAGTTTTATATGAAAGTGCTCATATGGATAACCATTGGTTAACTATTGTTGAACCAACTAGGTGTACATGTTTAGGTACAGTTACACAAACCTAAATGAACGTGCATTTCATTTGTGTATAACAAGTTAAGTTAGATATAACGGTTGAAAGATATTAGCTTGAATCTAATAAGGTTTTCGTCTAACGGTAAATATTGAATTCTTTGTTACCAAGGTAACTTAGATTGCAAACCCTGGTTTGGAGACTATATAAAGGAGAACTCTAGCAACTGAGAAACTAATCCCCATTCCTCATGTGTGATACTAGTTGTATAAGCTAGAGTCGATTCTCCTTTAACCTTAGGTTTCTACCGAGACCCTGTAGGTTAACAAATTCAAGACTTCATTGGGATTTAAAAGCCAGACCCAGCTATTTTCTCCATAGTTGCGTCATCCGATCTTGTTGTTTCTATCGTATTTGAGTACAATCGTAAGATTGGCTTGAGATTAATTTCTCCGATAGGCAAGATTTAAAAGTAGTCACAAACATCTTCGTCTCATCATTTGTGATTCCACAATATCTTGTTTCGCTAGTCGATTAAGATTATTGTGAGGTGATTGATATTTCTAGGTTGTTCTTCGGGAATATAAGTCTGGTATATCAATTGGTTCCTGTTCACCTTGATTTATCAAAATACAGAACAAAACTCGTAGGTATTTCTGTGGGATACAGTTTTATCTATTCCTATAGGCTTTTCCGTGTGAGACAGATTTGTTCAATAAAGTCTTCGACTTTGGGTCGTAGCAACTCTTAGTTGTGGGTGAGATCAACTAAGGGAATCAAGTGAGTAGTATCCTGCTGGGATCAGAGACGTAAGGAGGTACATTTGAGTGAAATTGTACCTTGGATTAGTGTGAGATTGATTAGGGTTCAACTACAGTCCAGACCGAAGTTAGTTTGTAGTAGGCTAGTGTCTGTAGCGGATTAATACAGTGTGTGTTCAATCTGGAATAGGTCCCGGGGTTTTTCCGTTGTTTTGGGGTAAAAACTGATTCTCCTGGAAATGGTAAGTTTGGGTGTTCCGCTGAGAAACCAATCTAAACCCTAAAAAAATGCATTTCACGGGAGTACTTTAGATTCGAGAGATCAATCTGTACAATTCTGACCTAAACCAATAAATGGTTGTTCCATCCTTGCTTATGTCACAAAGTGAAGGAGAAGGGTTGATCTTAGGGAGGGAAGCGAATAAGGTGTTGAGATCAGAATGGTTAACTCTGAAGGTGTGGCTATTTTATGACTTGTATCATAATATGGAACTGGCTTGCGGAATGTAAGCTATCAGTTCTTGGTGTTTTTCTGGATACTCGTATTGATAACCAAAACTCTGTTGTTGGTTGAAATAAGTCGAAACCTATTTATATCAGTATAGTTGCACGCACCCTGATCTCATAGGAAGTGGGAGTAGTTGAGTGATGGAGAAGTGGGGTCGTGTGAAAATATAGATACCACGTCTTACTATGAGGGGAGACGAGTCAGTTTACACCCACTAATTCTCTGTTGCCACTAACTTTCTGTCTTTCCTGACACTTTCTCATAATGGGCGTGTTGCACGCCGCACGCTGTAAACCGCCATACCAATACCCTGATGAACATCCCACAGTTTGTGACATGTTTGATGTCTCGAGTATAGAAAATATGTAGCAAGTTGCTGAGTGAGTCTTGCCTAATTATTCTGACGAATCACGCGCAGGCTAGGTGGCGGGTGGTCATGTGTGACGATCCAAGTCATGAGACTTGCCGCAAAGAATAGCATGTGGCGCTATTAGGTTAAATAACTAAGTTATTTATGAAGCCGATATTCATAAAATATCATATGTACTCGATGCATATAAAGCATCGCTTTTAAGCAAGCATCTCAAAATAATCGATACATGTGACACATCGTTGTATGGATCCTGTCTTGGTTGGTTGCAGAACCTAGCGTCTTAAAAGGAGCGTGATCGGCCACTTTCAGGAAGCTTTTGGGAGCTGTTCATGCATGCCAAAGGTAGGCCGGTCAGTCTCTTTAGGAGAGTGATGGTTGGTAGCCATTTCGACATCCTATTGGTCGGTCCAAGTTAAATCTAGACCGATTAAATTGGCTAGACAAATTGGATGGCTGAGATGATTTGCGCCAGTTATTAGTTGCCGCTAATTTATTTAAGATTTTTATGAAGGGCGCGGCCAACCAACTTTGGGCGGACGTTTAGAAGCCATATGGGCAGGCCGCGGCTTGCCCGATTGTTCTTCATGGAAGAGGAGCGGCCAATGGTCACGGCCACATCTTGTATGGCGCCTAGAATAGAAGTTTGGTCGTCCAATTCATCTGGCGAAGTTGGGCGGTTGAGATGATTTGCGGCAATTAATGGCTGCCGTTGATTTAATTTAGGTTTTAAAAGCCGTGTGGCCAACCTATTTTGGGCTAACGGTTTTGGGTGCTAGCGGCGCGCTGGAAGTTGTTCGACCGGCCATCACTATATCCGGGCCGCTGGTGAGCATATCCACACCTCACCCGTCGATCGATATTGAATCTAGGACGTTCAATTCGGCTGGCGAAGTTGGGAGGTCGAGATCGTTTTGCGGCAGTAATGTAATGTCGCTTAATAAAAATTAGGGTTTTGTAACTCGTGCGACCAACTATTTTGGTAAATGTTTAGTGGCTCCGCTTGCGAGTTGGAAGGATGCCAATCGGCCTGGGCATTACCAGGCCCGCCGGTATACACAATGACGCTTGTCCGACCATGTTAGGAGGCGGCTAAACTTGATAAATCGAGTGGCCAAATCGTGTGGTCGTGATCGTTTTTTTGAGACTGACATGGTAAGTCTAGATTAGATTCCTTAAGGAATTAGGCGTATCAACCAACCAACTTCCAACTTTATTTAAAAGTGTGTGTGGCGGGTTTAAAGTGATCTGATTGGTCGATGGGAAAGGGGGGCCGGAAAGCGGAAACATGGAGCATGGCCATCCGACCACAGGCGACTCCTGTTGAGGCAAATCGTCCGGCCAAGTGGAGCGTCCACGCCTCTTTGCTGCATGTTCCTACTCGCCGTGGCTCCTCTTTTACTTCTCGTTTTCTAATTTTTGGTAGGACTTTGCTCCTACTAGTCCATGGCAGATTAATTTCCCAGCTCACCTAGGCTTGGTTTCGACCAATAGGGTTCGAGATATTGCGCAGGGCGCAAAAAACCTAATTTTTGCAAATTAATTAGGCAAAAATTCGAATCTTGTAAGCTATCACAAAATTGAATAAATTTGATAAATTTTGTGTGTTGACACAAAATTCTTTGATTTCATTCTCAGAGACCAGTTAGCGCATCTTCTAACTGAGTGCTTTCATGCAGACCTTAATCTTGATACTTCGGGAAATTCATGCCACTCAGCTGCGAGTGAACACTAATTGTCATGTCATACCAATACTAAGGGTTCAGCCGGGGAACATAGCATAGGAAAAATACTCAATAAGCCATACATTAACGAATAATGCAGGCGGGAATTTACAGAATGTTTGGGATTGTTGCCACATGCACCATTCTGAATAAATATACTTAATTGCTCAATACATGTGTAAGTAGAGAGGCTCGGGCACTCATTACTTTTAAATGGCTCTGTCTCTTTGCAGAGCGACAACGCATTAAATACAGGGTTTTACAATTTTAGCCATGAACTAAAAACCACCCTCAACATCTGCATTTGCGGTTTCCAGGTTAACAAAACTTCTGGTGTATGTGTTATTTCTTTTCCGCATTATATTTTGTTATATAATTGAAATATCACAGGTTGTGCATTGTATCGATCAATTGATCGAACCTTTGGTTGTTGATTGAAATTGATTGATCATTGAACATTGGTCTTTGGTATCGTTCAATTGATTTCTCTTGTATTCAATCAGGCTCGCAAATTTCTGTTTGTTTGAGTAAGGATTGAATCAAAAAACTGAGATGTAACTTTTTGATATACTTTTTATTAAGATTGAGTATGACTGTCTAGTTGATTCTCCTAAAGGTATATTGGAGTTAGTTCATACAAATTATTAAGAGAAATATTGGATGAGGTTGTTGTACCTCCACTTTTTCATAGATAATTCAATTTCTATTTTAGTTTTCGATTATTGATTTGATTGACTAACAGTTGTTGATCCTTTTATTGCATCTAGTTTGATTATTCTTGATCACCTTCTCTTCTGACATATGGTCACTCAAACTAGATCAAAGGATTGAAGGGATATTTAAAACTGTTGTTTGATCTGAAGATAACTTGTAATCATCCATTGTTAACAAACTCCATTCTATGTGTGATCGATCATAAGTTGAATCAAGTTTTGTGTACAGGTAAAATCGAAGACAATTGAAGATTTCAAGACAAAAAGATTTTTCTTATTGGTTTCGCATCTTGTGATATTTGTACACACTCCGACTAAGATCTTATTTATCTTTGGTAGATTTGATCAAGTAGTCGTGTAGGTCGACAACTATCTTTGGTGGTATTCTTCAATATCTGAATCTGATAGCTTGTGAATTTAGATCTGATTATTTCAGATCTTGATTGATCTTACCCGACAAAGGATTTTACTTGTTAAACGGAAGAGCCTTTGTCAAAACTCAGCATATCTTTATTCAAAGAGTAATAGAGTGGTTACCAAACAACTTTATTCCTTTATTATTTGGAATACGATTAAAAGAAGTTGAGTGCTTAAGACTTTACACCGGTAAAACAACTTAAGTTAGTGGTTTCTGTTTTGGGATTCACGTGCTTTGGCCAGGAGGTTGTAGACGCAGGGATACTGAGGGAATTAAGTAGCCAGGGGTAGATTACTTGGTCTCAACTATACGAAGTTGGCTTTGTACTTTGTATATCGGCTTAATTTTGAGACTATTCAAAACTGGACTAGGTCCCGAAGGTTTTCTACATTTTCGGTTTTCTCGTTAAAAAAATATATTTGTGTGATTTACTTTTAATTTCCACAATTATAATTGCTTTTACTATGATTAATTAAATACACTAGTACGATAATCCAAGGCACTTGATAGTGATCCTATAGTATATCGATTTTATACCATAGCCATAACCAAGTGTATATCGTGTTGTTGTGTTGTCTCGACTTTGTCCATAGACGATCACACTAGGTATCAGATTTGTAGGTTGATGTCGAAAAGATTGTGGTGTACTTAGGTACCCTCGTCATTTCACTCTGGATGCTTAATCTTTTTTACCCATTTCACTTTGGATGCTTAATCTGTTCATGATGAAACTAGAGAAACAGAATGAAAGGTGACTCATATTGATGATCGTGTCTTGATACTAAGGAGCTTATTTAAACGACTTTTGAATCTTACAAGTAGGACGATAAAAATAACGCCACTGCTGATAAAGCAAGCACTATTGCGACATACTCAGATAAACTGGTTTCTGAAAAGGTCAATCACCATTGATTACCACTAACGGTGACTACACGTGAATCAACAAGGATATATGCAACAAAGATTAAATAACATTATCTGAGTTAACCCAAGAAAAAAGAAAAAACTTAAAGGGGTCTTAAAGCATATGACCAGCACAAAACTATAAGATATAGATGAACATATTTGAAAATGAAAAAAAATACAAGTTACAATTTGATTACTTCTACAAGGAATTAAAGAATCTGAACAACCAATCCGACTAACATAAAAACAGGACATGCTAACACATACTAACTTATGATATAGAAGGTGAAGAAGATAAAGACTAGACTATAAAAAATCAGCAAATCCAATATTGAGAACCGATTTTTAAAACCGAGTTAGCTTAAAATTTTCACTCGATCCTCAAACTATCTGGCTCATTTAGCTCGTCTACTAAAAGAACTATCTAAAAAAAGCTTTCAATTCTGAATGAAGGTTTTTGTCTGATGTTATTACTAGATGTGAATAAAATAAGAGAGTGATCTGACATACTTCTAGATGTGAATCAAGATTTTGGTGCTTTTAGGAAACTTACTTTTATAGTTTGGTGATATTATTAATCTATTTAATCTGTACAAAATTGGATGAGCTTGTATATTTATCCATGTTACAGGACACCCTTCATTGGGAGGTATGTGAGGTCTTGACTAGATATAAACTCATTGAACAACCTTTTTTCCTTTCTTGAGGCTCCCATTTTTTCCCCATCTTCTTCTTGCAGCATTAAGATCTTCAACTATACACCAAGCTTCTCCAGACCAACCTGATAAGTCATCCAGTTCCACCCAAAAATCCAACCTTTCATGGTCTACACAAGGACTGTAGAAATATGTCAAAGTCCATTCAAGTCCATCTATTTTTGATTTTCAATTTTTTCACTAACTGTTTTTAGATATACTACTTCATCTACACAATATAGTATTTCCATATTCCATATGAGCATTCCCATTGCAAGACCTTCTAATCGTATCATGCACCATTTAATATTATCACTTCCCCCAAATTGTACTCACAAACTAGTTTATGATTTCCATCAATTTTTGTTTCTTGTATGTCTACTATTGATGGTTTATGTATTATGATGAGGTCCTTTAAGCAATCTATCTTGTCACTAGCATTTAAGACCCTAGCTTTTCAAGAAGGAACTTCAATATTCATTAAGATTGACGATCCCATTACTTTCTGAAATGGTGATCTCCTTCTCCTTTTTTACTGGAGTAATTAATCCTTTCTCATTCCTTTCCACAACTCTTGTTAAAATCTTCTGCATTTTTCGATTTTTCCATTGTGGTTGAATTGAAACTTGCACCCATCAACAAGGGCAGTGATGGTGTCTACAATGTTGACTGCATCTGAATTCAGTTCATATATGTCTATGATACATATTTAAAAGATAAAATATAATATTTCGTTCATTCAAATTTATCATTAACGGTATATATGGATCCCATGGAACCTGGTTGCAAAATCCATTCCATTTTCCCATTCCGGTAGCTTAGTGGTGCGCTTGTTGTTATGGTGCCGACTCTTTTGTATGTTATACATTTTTTGGATAATCTACACGTGATTACTTTTTACTTGTTGGGTGGAGTGGCTTATCTTACCCTCCTCCTTAGGCTGAGTGTAGTGGAGGAGGGAAGGTATAGGTTGAGCAGTATTGACACGTCACGCTGAAGAGAGGCCTGAGTGTAGCGGTGGGGGAGGAAATTTCAATATAGGCGAGGACGTAAACATCGCTTGAGCGAGGTCCAAAACGTCGCTTCAAAAGCGACACCACGTCCTCGCTTGACTGGTCAACATGCGTTGAAGCGATGTCCCGCTCCCCGCTCCAGTTTTATTACAGACATAAGCATCGTATTCTCCTCCCTATTCGACCTCATTAGAAATTTTTCTCAAAATCCCTTCTTCATATAGGGTTTTCTCTTCATCCTTTTTGGTGATTGAGTGTGAGTGGTTCATGAAATATTAAGAGAATTCATTGGATGGTTTTATCATTATGGGATGGTGATCATATGGTTTAAATTAATTTGATTCTAAAGACCCAAAACTCATTGAGGTATGTAATTGAACCTAATTCTCTTGATTGTTATTGATTGTAGTATTTGTAGTGATTATTACTGATTATGTATTAAATAATATGTTGATGGTTAATTGATGTATGTTTTATTTCATTTGATTTTGAATTGTTCTTGGTATCTTAGGGTTTTAGGGTTCTATGTAGCATGAGAGTAATTTTGAATTGCAAACACCTATTTGGGAATATTTTGAATTGTTCTTGGTATTTTTAATTGATTGTTACCGATTTTGAATTGCAAACACCTATTTGGGAATATGAAAACACCTATTTGGGATTATTTTTTTGAATTTTTGAATTTTTGAATTGTTCTTGGTGAATTTTTGAATTGTTCTTGGTATTTGTAGTGATTGTTACTGATATCTGCAGTGATTGTTACTGATATTAATTTTTTGAATTTTTTGATTTTGAATTGTTCTTGGTATTTGTAGTGATTGTTACTGATTTTGAATTGCAAACACCTATTTGGATTATTATTTTTATTATCGTTAGATGAATGAATTTTTGCTGATTTATAATGCTTGGGTAAATTCTTATAGATATAGATGAAATAATTGTTAATGATTTACAATGTAATGCTTGGTTAATTTTTAAAATTTTCAATTTAGATGAAAACTTTATAATCATAAATGGAGAATGGGAGTAATATATGTTGTGCTTGTTTTCAATGTAGTCAATTTCCATGGCATCAAGTGAGATTTTATCTAGGAAGGGTGATGAAAATCATAAAAGTAAGGATAATTTATCAAAAAAATAGGTGTTTGCAATTTAAAACAAGTTGGTCTCAAGTGAAGAAATATTATGACATAGTGGTGAAAGATAATCCTCAAGCCTTAGATGTGTTACAAAGGTGTGGTTTTTCTTCGGTGTTTCGATTTGATTTATCTTATGTCGATTGTAAATTAACCGAAGCACTTATGGAGAGATGGTGGAAGAAAACTAGATCATTTCATTTTCCGGAGTTCGAGTTAGGAATCACACCTTTAGATTTTGTAAGGCTAACGGGTATTCCAATAGGTGGTAGATGAAGGTTTCCAAGAATACCTGCTGGTTTGAAGAAGGCAAATTATATAGGATATGATAGCACATATCTTTCTTGTGTGAAAGAAAACCGGGATGCAAGAGCATCTGCTGCAGAGCAAGCGAGGAGAGAAGGTCTTAGGGGTGATAAAGTTGGTTTATGGGATTTTTCTGCTAGTGTCATTCCAATCAGTTTTCTTGTAAACTACATTACTAGTAGGGAACACCTATATAACAAGGGTGTATGTGAATAATTGGCTAGAATTTTCTTATTATGGTGTACTGGTAGATTTTTGTTAGGAAACACCACGACAAGAGTACAAAAGGGTGGTTAGAATTGTTGGAGAATCTGCATGACTTGGGCGAATATGATTGGGGTAGTGCCGCATTGGGAAATTTGTATGATTGCCCTGACAAATGGACCTCTAGCGATCATAGTGAAATGGGTGGGATGTGGAATATTATAGAGTATTGGTGCTACTTTTATTTCCGCAATTGCCAACCACTTTTGAGAATGGACGAGACTATCATCAATAATCAGTGCATGTATCCCGCAATTTTATTATTTATGAAGGAAAATCGTCGAAGTCAATTTGATAGCTTCAAGCATTCACTTAGTACGACCAGACACCAGATAAACATGAGAACTATACAAGATATAATATGGAAACCTTGGAGAGATGATCAGTACAACGAATTTCAAGAGGTTCAGGTGGCCAAAAACTTATCAAAGACCACAATTGTGTTCTATGGGTGGAAGGGCGAGAAGTTGAGTATGTACCTCGGTGAGAGATTTGTGCGTCAGAGTACGGGTGAAATATTTATTCCATGTGATCCCGTCGATTTAGATTCAATACAGCCGATTGATGTTGAAGCCGTACATCATTCATGTTGCCCCATGGTGCTGAGTTCTACAATGCATGGTGGAAGGAGAAGAGTTTTGGAAAATTCTATCCTGGAGGAGTTACACACATACAAAACCATGCTGTGATTGGTGTAGTTGATAGTACACGTCGAAGCGGACCCTCCCGTCCACCTCCCGACATGATGTCTCAATCCTATGACGATTATCCCGAGGACGAGTTGGTAAGTGAACTACCGGTAGTCGACTGGCGTTTCCTTGTTTACATTAATGATTATCTTACAGATTTGGAGGTGCCCAGGCCTACATCTTATCCCTGTAATTTTGCTCATATTACTGCAGGACGGGTAAGTACGTTACATTTTATTTCCTTGTTTGATGGATTAATTGTTTAATTTGTTGTGAAATGGATTAATTGTTTAATATTTTTTTAGGAGGAATTGTTGAACAAGTGTTTCGAGAAACACATGTTTATCAATGAATGTAAAAGAATTGTTAAGGACCATACAAGAAAGTACTATCTTCGTGGGAGCTCTTCTTCTTTCGGTTTTACCACAGGTAAAACACCGACTTGGAGTAGTTCACCCTAAATGCCATAGGAACAGACACTACATGGCGCGTTTCGACAACATGAAGGTGTTGCGAAACTCCCAAACCATCAGGTACTATTATGTATAATCTTGAAGAATGTTATCAGCCGGTTCAACCAATGGAAGACCCCTATGCAAGTGTATATCACGGAAATATGGATATCGTTTGGGGAGTCAGGTAGATGATTCGATTGGTATGGATCTCAACATTGTTCTTTCGATGGATAGCACTTTTGATTGTGTTATGGATACCCCACCCGATTCATGAGCTTCAAATGACTAAAATAGTATGTTGAAACTAGTATGTTTGTTAAAGAAACAACTTTTTTATATTTGTAATTTTGCCATCTTTAGTTTGATGTTGACTAGACGTATTTGGACATTTCTGTATCTGTATAATAATCTTGTGACACAACATGTGGTAGGGGTCTTCCGTTGTTATTTTGTGTGGTAGGGGACACTGATTTCTTCCCAACTTGCTTTCTCTCTGATTCCTTTAATAGTGTTTGCAGGGTATCCAACACAATATTGTAATCAATAATGTAGACATGCATTTTCAGGGTTCCAACGTCTCGTTCAGCTTTTATAGCTTGACAGTATTCCGAAAATAATGTACTTATTTAATTTAAAAATATTTTTAGTTTTCCCAAATAAAGTATTGGCCCTTCAACTTGTCAGTTTTCCAACATCTCATTCTGTGAATATTGCTTGTCAGTATGCCGAAAATAGGGGTCTTATTTAATTTAAATATATAAGTAGTTTTACCAATAACCTGTATAGCATTACAACTATTTTTCTAATGAATTTCAAATTATATCCGTTGTTCCCTTGTGTGTATATAAAGAGGATAACCTATTCAGTATCGTACACTACCTTTTTCACAGAAATCTTTCTCCACTGTTATTTTTTTTCACTTGAAGATGTCAACTCCATCATCATCAACTATCGAAAACATACTTAGAAGATGCAAGCGAACAACCAAATCAATTACCGAAATGGAAAAAGAGATACAGAATAGAAGAAAACATGCAACTTCAAATGCAACTTCGTCTTCATCACTTAACAAATATATTAATGTAATGGATGAGTTGTACGCCAAACGAAAACCTATAACTTATGAAAGAATAATATCGCCAAAGGCTGTGAAAAATATAAATAGAAAATGGCGTCAAAGAAACGAGGTGAAGATCAACACAACCTAAAGGAAACAATGAAGCAAGTTGAGGAATAGACCGAATGGGTTAAAAATTATTACATAGTCAAGGATCTTGTCGAAGAACATTAACATGAGAATTTATTTTGGCAACAAGTACAGGATGGTCCTTTCGTATGAAGGTTGGGCGATAACTGGAAAAAACCACACTTTGATTATGAAGATTCCCACGTCAGTGATAGATTCTTTCATGTTAGGAAATTGTGCACCAAGTACAATGAGTTTCTTGCCAGGAACAGAGATGACATGTTTGTAGCACAGGATGCTTATACCAAGTGGAGAAAAGAGTTGTTTTATCATTTCGAAGCCGTCTTGATATTTGAATCTCGCACTAAGAAATAAAGAAATTTAATTTTATGCTTTTTAAATTAAATCATTGTGGTAGTCTAGTACCGTTCTAGTTTAAAAACCCACCGAAGTTATGAGCTGTGATCCTCCAAAAAAATGGAGGTGGGGCTAATATGTTTAAGAGATTAGTTTTTTATTTGAGTATTGGGTGAGTATCTCTATTATAAGAGTTGTCATTAGTTTTGTGTTCTTTCTTCTATTGTTGCTTTGTATGTCGTCAGTAACCATGGATCCACTATTCTATAAATCTTTTTTTTATTTTCCTATTATACTTGTGGTCCACTATTTTTGTTAGTTTCGTATCCTTTCTATATTATTGAAAAGCTAGGTAGGATGTCGGTCACCACTGTAGCCTTTTAATAATTCCAACCCATCGTATTCTAAATTACCTCTATAGCATCACAACTATATAAACCCAACCAGTCAGTGTAACCTCCTCATCCCAAACTTGTGTTGTTCCAAATTATATTCCTGTTAGAATCACCATCGAAATGCCTGCCTTTTCACTTGCGGAGGATTATGGTATGGTACGGTCTGAAGCTATTGCAAAGTTTTAGATGAGGGAGACAATTTAACGGGAAGACGATTTTGGTGTCGAGTTACTGAAGATTTTAATCGTACAAATGTCAATGATACCTATCGGAAACTCACTCAACTCCAGCACCGGCTTACCATTGTAAAGAGGTTTTGCGTGCTCTTTAGGAAGTATCTTTTTTCAGTAAATATATTCGATTTTTTTGCTTTAATAAAAAGTTGTTTGTTTGTTATATATATTTCGATTTATCTTTTACCTGTAAATAGTTCCCTCCACATAATTTATGGTGCAATGTGCAATTGCATTGTCACTACATTTATGGTGTAGTGTGACATTATGTTGTCACAACAATGTATGACCCTCAAATTAATATTGCAGCTTATCCATGAGTTATATGTACTCATTAATTCAGACAACATTTACTGGTCTTGTGTTGTCGTTTGCCTTTTTTTTTTCCTTCTATTATTGCGTTGCATGATCTCCATGAACACGGGAATGACAAATTTATACATTTTCACCAGTAATCCTATCAGGTAGTAATGTTATATAAACCCAAACACTCAACCATACTTTGTCACCCCAAGCTTGTCCAGTTTTAAATTTTATTTTTGCAATAACATCCACTGCAATGGCATATTCAAATGAGAAAGATAATGACCTCGTTAGAATTTTTTTCAAAGTGTTAGATCTGGTCCCAATGGCAGGAAGGAACCAGAATAGTACCAAATTCTGGAATCGAGTTAGGGAGGAGTTTGCTCTTGTCAATGGCAACCAGAACCAGAGGCTGGTGAAATCTCTGACGCATCATATTACAATACTGAAAAGAAATTGTAAGATATTTAGGAATTCTATATCTCTCGCAAATGGTGACCAAGTGGTTGTGCTATCCCTATATGAAGCAGAAAGGAAGCATCCTTTTACAAATTTCGGCGCAAAAGAATTATTTAATACTCGTATTTGAGTAATTAATAATGTAATACGTCCGTTTGTTTTATATTTTTTGTTTTCCCGTTGTATTAGTTTAATCACATGTTTTGTGGGTATACCTCTAAGTAAGCCCTCACGAGACACAACTCGTCCTCCAGGGTCACCTGGGGTTTAAAGGCATGTTGCACGGGCTAAGTGCAACCGTGTTCCCGACGATAATGGCATATTTTAATAAATTTGTCGTATTTTCTTTTTCGGAATCTTTTTTCAATAAATGTACTAGCCTTTTTAGCTCAAATCAATAATACTTGATTTGAATCCTTATGGTGTGGTGAGAAATCGTGTTGTCAATTCGTTTTGTGTCACAAAACAGTGACACCAATAATTCATAAACCCTTATAAATAGGATCCTTATTTTCCCAGTAACACACGTCCAACCAAGCCAGCCTTCTATCCGAGCTAAAGATTATACTCATCTTCTCTTTCCTCTTTATTATTATTTTGGTTTAGTTTTTTTTTTCCTTTTGAATGATGGTGAACTTTAGCGAGCGAGAAGACATAACCTTGATTAGTTCGTGGATTACCGTTGCACAACATGAAGATTACATAAATCTTTTGATTACCGATAACGAGTTTTGGGGCAGAGTTATGGATAGATTTATAGAGACTGTACCAAACCACCAGAGAAATAGTAATTCCATTCAATGCAGGGTGAAGGTGATCAAAAGAGCAGCTCGAACTTATGTAGCAATTCAAATAAATATATATCGGACAAAATCCCCTCGACTTAGTTGTGCCGACATCGTAAGTGATTATTACTATTTCTTCCATATATATTTTGTGTGTTATCTCAATGTCCACAGTAATTTGATATTTTGATATGATGTTGCAGGAACTCATTGCAAGACGAATGTATGAGCAAGAGAAAGGACAACGGTTTAAGTTCTAAAACTGTTATTTAATTTTTAAGGGCAACTTACCGGAGTTCAACCCGGAGCTAACACCAAGGCGTGATCCCACCCCCACCCCCCAAATTTGGATGAAGCGTCGTAATAAAAAATTAGGTTTTGTGGGTATACCTCTATGTAAGCCCTCACGAGACTACAACTCGTCCTCTAGGGTCACCTAGGGGTTTAAAGGCTTGTTGCACATGCTAAGTGCAGTCGCGTTACCGGCGATAATTGGTTTGGGTTTATTAAAGTGTTACCTTGAAATTCTTTTGTTATTTGTACCTCAATCCATCTCCTTTGTACGCAAATTATAATAAATCAGCCAGTGTTTTAACAAACATGCTAAAACCATATTTTGTAATTAATATTCCAACCCACACGTTACAAACATAATCCTACTGCTAACTAGATTAAAAGAAATACTGATACAACAAAAGCACCATACCACATTACATTAAAAAACATCATAATAAAATCATGTTATTATTCTCCATCCTCGAAAAAGTTCTCGTATACCTCTGGTTCATCTTCAGGCGGATATGCATCATTTCAGGGTCAATGTCTTCTGAATCCATGTGGACGTCTGCATGGTTGTCTATAATAATCGGTGTGTTTTCTTGGAAACCAGCCCTATGACGCTCCCAAATGTGCTTTGTCAGGTCCAACCTCATCCTTTCCTATGTAATTGGGTCCGCAAGAACACCGGCGGGCATTCTCAGATCACCAACCACTGGTTGAGTAGGTTGTTCCCCAATCCTATGCACGATTCTTGTTCTCCACAACCATGTTGTGCATTATCATGCATCCTCTCATTATTGATTTCATATCTGATTTTTTCCAATACATACACGGATTTTTCACAATAGCAAATTTGCGTTTCATAGTACTCAAAGCTCTTTCCGCATCTTTCCTCTTTGACTCTTGGTATGTGTTGAGGAGTTTCTTTTTTCGACTTAGGGTCGCTTCTTTGTAAGAAGCCACGAGTACTTTATACCTTGGATATATACCATCAGCCAAGTAGTAACCTTCAGTGTATCTGTGACCATTTACTTCGTATTCCCACCGGGGGGTAACACCATTATTGACGTTGTCAAACACATCAGAATGGTTCAAAACATTGATATCATTGTTTGACCCAGGTTTTTCAAAATATCCATGCCAAAACCATCTATCGAAAGAAGCAGCCTCCTCTAAGATGACCGTGGGTGCTCTCTTATGGCCCGAATAATGTTGACCCGCCCTGTAAGTTGGGCAGGCCATCCATTTCCAGTGGAGACAATCAATACTTCCTAGCATCCCAGGAAAACCGCTCACAGCATTATCTCTCAACAACCTTCCCGTATCATCCTGGGAGGGCCTACGCATGTATTTGTCGTTAAAACCATACATCAGCGCATCAAGAAACCTCTTCGGATACCTGTAGATGGTACACGCACCCATTGCAGTATAATCTTCAATACTATCCGGAGGAACTGCCTTGCACAAGCACTTCATGATGACAATCATTTTCATGTGGGTGAGTGTCCCATAATTCCAGCAGCATCGGGACGTTGTTCGAACTCGGGGTCCATCTCTATAATTTTGCTTAAGATAAGAAGAAATAGTGGTCGATACATACCAAAATGACAATGGAATTTCTTCTTACCGTAAACACAGTTGAAGTTGAAGTAGTCTTGCATCATCCTCGCATCGGCGGCGACACGATCCATATGAACTACTTCCCAAGATGTCACTTGAACCGGCACCGATTGATATAAATCATGAGCATTTTGTACAATTTGTTGATACGTTAATACAACTTCATCGTTGTCTGAATCATCCATTTCGTAATTAGCCCCCGCTTTCATTCTCATTAGTGTTCTGAAATAATCCATGGAGCATCAAAATTCGAACAACAAGGTTTTGATGATGAGAGTAGATTGATAATTGAAAGATGAAAATTATAATTCAAAGATTTTTATTTTTTTGGATAAAAGTAATTCAAAGATTGAAGATTACTGCAAATGGGTGTGGTTTAAAATGATGTTAAGTGCTCGATATTTATATGCATTGCGCACCTAAATGGATACATAGAAATTGGAGGAATACGTAACCATCAGATTCTTCTGTCTGTTGAATATCCAGTGGCTCAACTGGAGTCAAGGTCCCTCACCGAGGATATGATGGTGGCATCGCTACTTTTCTGAGCCGTTAGATGATCAACGGGAGAAAATATCTACCGGTCAGAAAACCCTGGATCCAACGTTCGTATTTTTTGGGCGATGAATGATTTCTCTCCGGGCGATATCAGAAGCCTCGCTATTATTTTCAGTCATATAATCTCAACGAGCATAATTATCGTGCGGTTATCATCATCACACATACAACGGCTCTATTGAATCTGAGATGCCTATATATACACTTCTGGTTTGTGAAGCAATTATCACTCCAAGCTGAAAAATCTCCATCTACCTATCTTATCTATTTCCTGATACATTTTATTTTTTCTTCAAAAATGGTCAATGTCTCCACCAGAGAAGATGTAGCGCTAGCAAGAGCCTTGGTCAGTATCACAAGAGATGGAATTGTCGGACATCAACAAACCGGTAAGATATTTTGGCATTGAATTATAACAGAATAAAACAAACAATTTTCAATTCCATACACACGAAGCGTAGGTTCTCTACAACACCGAGCGGGTATCCTTAAAAGGGAGTGTAAGTTGTATGCCGCAGTTGTTGCCCCATATCTGAGAAATGGACCGAGCGATTGGGACGATGATGTCAAGGTAAAAGGGCTAGGAAACCATACAAAGATTGTTGTATTTGTAGATTGTTTTTTTTTATATTATAATTAAAATCAATTACTAATACGTCTTTCATATGTGTTGCAGTATTAGGCAGGTCGAAGACAATATGAGATGGGTCCGCCCGCAAAAATTTGGAAATATGAGCAAGTATGGTTAATATGGAGGATATGAACCCGAAGACACCAAATGAAAACTGTAACCAGTCTCAACCGGCTCCGGCTCCTTTTCCCAGCTCAGATCCGGAATCCATGGTTGATTTAAATGCCGATACGGAAGATGGTTCTGGAATAAGTAGCCAAGGTCGCCGTCAGAGATTCTATGAAGAAGACGATCCAAGAGAATTCCCCGGTAGGGATAAGTTGAATAGGGTCGCTGTAAAAGCTAACTCCATCGACAGAGGAGCCACTCGAATTGCTGATCAAATGAGGGAAAACAGCACCGCTAAATTAGCCTCCTTAGCCACAAGTGACGCAATATTTCGTGAATATTTGGATATACAAAAGCAACAAAATAAGTGAACCTTATGGGGAGAAACTTGAGGAAAATGCCTCCATTACAAAGAGATGCAATGGAGAGACTTCAAAATCCTATTTTGACCCGACTCGGACTACCTACACACGGCAATCAAGCACAGGAAGATGACGGTGATGATGAAGATGAAGATGATTATGCAAGTTCATGATGACACTCAAGGAGTTGTAATTTTTTTAATTGCGGATTTCTTTGCTTTTTAGTTCCACCAATGTTAAAAAACCTTGTAACCCTATGAAATGAACAATAGCCCTGCTTAATTAAGTTATAATTATGTTTTTAATTTTAAAAGTGTTTGGTTGTATTAGTTTACTTTCGTAGCCTTAATTGGTGCAATCTGTTTTCGAATAAATGAAGTAAACCCATATTTATAGTAGTTCCACAAAAGTTATAAAATTAAATACTACTTTTATTAATCTCCAACATAATTGAAGTCAATACACTTATTAGTTATTGAATATTAAACCCAACTCACTGTCGCAGGCACCGCGGATGCACTTAGCACGTGTAACAAGCCTTTAAACCTCCAAGTGTCCCTGCCGGTCGAATGGTGTCTCGAGATGGTTTACAAGAGGTTTACCACTGTATTTACGATTCTATCCGTGCCTAAACAACCTTCTTGGATTGTAGTCATCCATTCCGTCCTTCATAAGGAGGTAGCATTCGTAAAACCTGAAATTGCGTCCATGCTTTTCATGAAAATATGATTTCATAATTGTTTCCTACATGAAGTAAATAAATACTCAAATTAGTATGTCTTATTTCCAAAAAAATCAAATAAAATGTATTTAAAACTATAATTACTTACGATATCCATTTCCGTTGTAATGAATGCCGGTGGAATGTCTCTAAATGGTGTAGCTTGGATGATAACATACGTTTTGACCTCTCTTTCTTATACTACCAACCTTGTATCTTAAAGCTTATTTTGATCTATGGTTTGGATTCAGAAAGTTTTCTAGAAAATGAGAATATACCAGTTCCCAGAAGTTATAGGGTGGTGTTACAGCATCAACTGCAACCGGAGCTCTCATTACACTAATCCATGCAGCTATGATTGTCGTATCTTCTTCAAAGGTGAAGTTAACATCCATATTGGATGAATAAGATGTTCACGGTTTGGTTGTGCAATCCAAATGAATACCCGGGACTCTATTTATATTAAAAAACTTGCAGTTACTCTTCACGGATATGTAATTTATTTCAAGGGACTTTTGTTTTTAAATTGATAATATCAGAAATACAACTTGGAATAGGCCATATCATTACACTCATAACTTTAGTATAGGACGTGACAGTTCAATGTCAATAGTTCCAAATCGTGGTGGTAATAATATTGTTGGTATCAGAATCACGTGGGAAGGGATACACTGCAAAATTTTAATGAGAGATAACCGAAAGGAAATAAATAGTTTTTCATTATTAATAATACATGGACAAATAACATAACAATGTCTTGTCGCCGGACCCGCGGTTTCATTGATCCCGTGCAACAAGCCTTTGAACCATCAGGCGACCCTGGTGCACGAGTTTAGTCTCGTGAGGGTTTATAAAGAGGTGCACCCACAAAACCAATTTATTTGATGCAAGCATCCTTAAAGACGTGCTTACAATTGGGGGTCCATATAAGAAAAGTGATGCCTGAAAAATGAGGCAGCAATTGTGATAAATAAATGTTTTTCCCTTATGTTGGCGGTATAACTGCCGCGCATTTGAATCCTCCAATAAAAAAACAAATATAAGGTTCGTGTTTAGATGAAACATTCAATTTAAAATCATGTAGACGTAGTTATATTGTTGAACCTACAATCATTTCTTCAGACCACCCTTCGGGTACATTGCGATATATCGGTACCTGGAGTGCAACAAAAATGTTCACCTCCTTCTTTATGGCGAAGACCCGAGACTTTAATGATTTCCATGTCAGACGGTTTTCATTGCCAATTATTTCGGTAAACAATTGAGCAACACTGATCCAAAAACTCATTTGATTTTTCATCCGTTAATATGTCTGGATCATTCGAAACATTGCAGCAAGCCCGTGTTAGAGCTTCGTCTTTTTGTGAAGTGTACTGGATTGCCATGCTACGCAGATAAAATATGAAAAACTAAAACAAAATGATACTCAAAGGATAAAGGTTATAATGCAATGAAAATATAAAACTTTAAAAAGCAATTGTGCATATTTATAGGTTAAATTTAACCCATCCATTAACAGTAAACGCCTTTTACTTTTTCCTAGAGTCGGGTGTCTATAATGGGTCTGACAGAGTCTATCTATAGGTAATAATCAACAAATAGGGTAACAGTAGATGACCTAAAAATATTTGAAAGAGTATTGTCACTGTTTACAAATGACCCCTTCTTTTCACCAACGTCCCAAACTTTTTATAGACGCTCATCGTTGTTCACAAACGACCCTTTCGCATTTCACTCGCATTATAAAAACGGCGGTAAGGTTACCCAAGAATATCCACAAAATATCTTACCTCTTTTTGAAATTAACCCGAGTAGAAAAAAAATCTTCAAAAATGAGTTATAATCGCAAGGGAAAACAAATAGTTTGTGTGAAAGCCAAAGAGATTTGTCCATTATGTTACAAGGATAACCATAGATTTCTTGAATGCCCATGGATTTACTCAAAGTGTCCCCAAAAATATTGTACTGGCATTAATATGGTAAAGGAGTCTCCGAGGGATAAGATACGTTATTTGAGGTGTATGTATGAAAATTGTTCTGAAGAACCGCAGTTGCTGTCAGATGCAATGAAAGCCAAGGAAGATGAAAAGATCGATGAACTTTGCAAGAACTTGAAGAAAAAAGGGAAATTTAAGATTGAGAACCAAAAAATTTCTCCTTGCTCAACCTCGGACTGCAATTTTTATATGAAACTCCTCTGCTCAAAAGCAAATAACACGTTTGGCATACATTGGGAATGTTCAGTATGTAACTCTGTGGAATGGACCGAATAGTTATCGTTATCCTACAGTTAAATGAAGCTGAAGTTGGTGATGTCCCATGCGGTTTTTATGTTTTATTCTGCGTTTTAGTTTGGTCAAGAGATGTTTATGATGTTAAGTGTGGTTGCATGTGTTAGTTCGAAATATGGAACAAAGGTAAGGATTATGATGTATTGTGTTTATTTTGTTTTTGCATTAATGTAATGAACACCTTTTTTAAATTACGAGTTTTATTATAAACATCTCAGTACATTACAAATAATTATTCAAAACCTAACTCACTTTCGTAGGAATCACGGTTACACTTAGCACGTGCAACAAGCCTTTAAACCGTAAGGTGTCTTAAACAGACGAGTGTTGTCTCGTGAGGGTTGATAATAGATTTACCCACAAAATCTTCTGTATAACTTAATAAGTACCTTCCCGTTCATCAGGAACTCCATTAAGTTTTCTTTTGAGATCTGTTAAAAGGTCCACCCGATACTTGGTTTTGAGAAATTCAAAAACTTCATTGTGAGGAAATTCTACGCCTATTATGTAGTGAACTCACTACAAGTTGTATTATCAGGAACAACTTTCATCTCTATGGATTTGGATAATTGGGAATAAATAGAAGGGATTAGAGAGTTAGATGAAGAATAGACGAATTAGGGGGATAGTAATAAGAAGACATTGTAGAGAAGGAGTAACAGAGAGATTCGGGGAATAATATAAGTTTCACATTATTCATTAGCTAAAGAGTATCCAAGGAAAAACAAGGATACTAATACACACTGCAAGCATGTCAACCGTGTGACATGGGGTTTAGGCACCCGATGACAATCTAAGGGCACCTCTATCAAGAATTATAAAATAGAAAGGCACTCAGAAAGTTGGTCTATGACAAATACCCACCCCTCCAAATCATCCTTGTCCTCAAGGATGGAGGATAGGAAACACTCTCGATCACGACAGATCCAGCTACTGCCACTACAATAAGAATTTGACTTCGTCCCCACTTCAAAATTGGCGCTGCAACTGATTGTACAAGCACATTTAAGAATGATGCAGTAAGAAAATACCCCTCTATATAGGTTGCCTTTTGTTGTACACTGAGCATGCAAGAAGTGTTTGTATACTGAATCACTGATAGTATCTGAAGGATGATGGTTCTTCTGTTGTAACAAAACTAGCATAAAGAATTGTAGCCTGTAAGGAAAATATAGACCACAGTATTCATAGTTATACCAAAATCAATCAAGACACGACTCTCTCTCTTGTGCTTATTTCTTTAAAACTGAAACTCCCAGAAACAGTAGAGGTGACGGCTTTGCAGGCATGAACAGAAATCGCATTGTGTATCCTCATTTTCATTATTTTCCAGGAACATTGGTGACAACAGATGTTCGCATGACCCTTGAATAGAACCATCAATATGACCCTACCTCTGAACCTGTGCATAAGAATTGGTGTAGCTGGGATGCAGTCAGCTGCACTTCTATAATTAGATGTGTAAACGCTCTCACCTACGTAGCCCCACATAGCTCCACAACCAGCAATTAGCGAAGTATCGCAGAAAATCCCTGAAGCACGAGCTGATATTTCTCCACTTTCATCACCAACACTACATGAAGCAAGAGCTGACATTTCCTCACTGTCATGTCCATCACTACTTAAACCTGAAATGAGTGTCATAAACTCTAACTGCGTCTTTAGTATACTGTCCAGCTCACTCCATTTACCACCATCTTCAACCTTGTCTTGTAACCACAAAGCTATTACTCGTCTGTCTACACCAGGTACAGTACCAAAAACAACTTCATTAGCTCCTATAGCCCTGTTATGCAATACTATTCGCAGTTTAAACTTTTTAGGTACTATAAACACAAGTGGATAATGCTGGATTTTTTTGAACCTCAACTTGAGAACCTCACAGCCACAATAACTCATAAATTGATTCCTACTTGCTTTTATCTTCACATAAGCGCCCTTCTGAGGCTGTGCCAGGTGATTCTTGTCGTAGCTAACATTCTTACCACCAGCTCCAGAGACCATAAATCTAAGTAACTCCATGATAATCCATTTGAAAAACAAAAAGTTGTACTCAATGAGAACGACGAGCTTCCATAGTAGTAACATACTGCATCTATTCGTGGATGTCACTGACTCTATGAACACATTCCCGATCGCTGTCATTTTTATACGAAGCCTGCAATTTTTCATCTGCAGTTGAGCAATTGGGCCTTGAAAGGATATTTTTATACGCGATGTATGATAGGTCCTGATAAATCGCCTCAACCAAGCACCATCATTCCCATCCATCATAAACATGAGATAAAATAGAACCCACTGCTGCAATTCTTAGAAACCACAGTAAATGATAGCCAACATCTTGAGTGAAAGGAACTTGCACTTAAAAACTTCCATAAGCAATCGATCAAAAGTGTCTTGTTTCATGCCATATTCATCTTGCCTTGGCCTTTGGAGACTCGATTGAATGATCCAGAGAATATCATCATCAGGCAACTTCTTAGCATCACCACTTCCACCATCTGCATAATAATGAGACATCCTTGTCGAGCCAAACAACTTCCCCCTATCAATTACTTTTCCATCAAAAACCAGGACATCATAGGAATATTCTTCACTACTTGCACAAATAAGACCTGATCCTAAATCCATCATTCTCGTGTACTTATGGAGAACATGAATTAAGATCAAACATGAAGCATTAAAACCTTCAAACGAGAAATCCACAGTATGGTTTCACCCATTCTTCCTCTATCAACACAATTGTCACAATTTTTAACAACTAAAAACACAATTGAGTTCATAAACCTTGAGTCTGATTGGTACACAAGATTCAGAACCATTCCATAAACAATTTTCCCATTGTAATCACCAATAAAATTGGACCAAATATTTCCTCTTTAATAAGAGTATCATTAACAAACACAGAAATGATAGATGGTGCAAGACTAAAATCTGGTTGATACCTCAAGACATGTAACAGTGGATAAATCAATTTCTCATAAGAATTCGAAGATGTAGCTGAGCACTTACCACGATCTAATAAAGAGCGAATGTCGACCCAGAGAAGATAAGAATAATCCTGACAGTGTAATTTGTGCTAGAGATAGAACAACTCCCTTAAGTAATAAGGATTTTCATAATTCTTCACTTCAACCGTGTAAGTATGATGCTGATACAAATTTGAACAATAAGCATTTAAACCCTTATAATTGAATGGTTTACCTTCTTGGTAATCCAGAAAAATTGTAGACGCCTTGTATTTCTGAATCTCATTAACATCACTAGATCCATTGACACGAGAGAATTCAACTATGGGTATAGATTGGAAATTACCTTCATCTGTTGCACTAAAATTTTGAGAGAATACCGTTTCTAAACTTGAATCTGCACCTGAATCGAGTGAAATTGATTTCAATTTGGCAATAATTTCGTCCTCGGCCATCTTCGATTCACCAGATCCGTTAGAATAATCTATTGTTGGAGAAAAACCTAAAACTTCATCCGATACTGGTGGATTTGAAGATCGTTGAGTGAAATTACGAGCTGAACTTGAATCAACTATCACTTATTCTATGACAATCTCATCCTCCATCTCCGTAGGTTCCATATCCCCAGCCTCTTGTAATGATTCCAACTTCTTCTCCGCGATGGAAATGAAAGACTCAATTTGTAGAAGATTAAAAATTACGATCTGGTGAATTCCTATCCCAGATTAGACGTATATACTTCATTTTCAAATCAAATAATACACTGTATAATGCTTGTCTGGCTTCATATGTATCTTGTTCTAAGATATCAACCCTAGTGGTTAATTCTTCAATTTCTGCTTCTGCTTGTGAAGCTTTAGTTGTTGCAGCGGCCATCATAGCGGTCGGAGAATCGACCGCTCTGATACCAGCTGTAGTGAACTCACTATAAGTTGGATTATCAGGAACAACTTTCATCTCTATGGATTTGGATAAATGGGAATAGATAGAAGGGATTAGAGGGTTAGATGAAGAAATAGACGAATTAGGGGGATAGTAATAAGAAGACATTGTAGAGAAGGAGTAACAGAGAGATTCAGGGAAGAAGATAAGTTTCACATTATTCATTAGCTAAAGAGTATCCAAGGAAAAATAAGGATACTAATACACACTGCAAGCATGTCAACCATGTACATGGGATTTAGGCATCCGATGACAATCTAAGGGCACCTCTAGTCAAGAATTATAAAATAGAAAGGCACTCAGAAAGTTGGTCTATGACACATTATCTCGCCGGTACTCCTCTTTTGCCACTAACTCCTGCAACATTGAAATATAAGCTATAAATCCATTTTGATTAAGTTAAAATCACAATAAATAAACGGTTAAAACATTTATCATTGTCGATTGGGTCATCTCTTTGAGATTAGGGTGGTTATTGAATGCGCGTTTCTGTTGGAAACGAAGGCTAGAAAGTTCAGATTTGATTAATCTGCATCTATCCTTTATGTGTTGTAATGTTCTTCCCCTTTCTATTCCATACTCCTACTCGTAATAGTGAAAAACCCGAAGCCAAAGAATTTCTTCACTTACGCTGCCTCGTCTATAGTCTTCACTGTTATATTATGCCACCCATATTTTCATTAATTACAAGATCTTCTGCGGAATCAAATCAGTCATTGTAGCTTATGATAAAAGAGGCTAAAGGAAACCACTAAATTTGATGTGTGAAATACCTTTGGGTAGCACATCCTTTTATAGGTTACAACTTACTAATTGGTGTGAATTTTTTTTTAAACCCATCTCTTACACTATTGCTTTGACAGTTACTGTTTACACACCAAAGTTATTTATTACGGACAACCCTTCCTAATTTCGAATAACTTCTCATGTTCATAAACACCCTTTGATGTTTTAAACACCTCTTGGATGATAAGGAAAGACCAATCACGTGTAAGAAGAGATATTATAACGACCCTTGGTTGTGTTAAATATATATGTGTGTATATATATATATATATATATATTGTCAGAAAAAGGTGTCCGGAATCAAATTCAGTCATTGTAGATTATGATAAAAGAGGCTAAAGGAAACCACTAAATTTGATGTGTGAAATACCTTTGGGTAGCCCATCCTTTTATAGGTTACAACTTACTAATTGGTGTGATTTTTTTTAAACCCATCTCTTACACTATTGCTTTGACAGTTACTGTTTACACATCATAGTTACTTATTACAGACAACCTTTCCTAATTTCGAATATCTTCTCATGTTCATAAACACCCTTTGCTGTTTTAAACACCTATTGGATGATAAGGAAATACCAATCCCGTGTAAGAAGAGATATTAGAACGACCCTTGGTTGTGTTAAATATATATATATGTATATATATATACTATGGTACGACCCGTGACGTAACGGCACGAGATTATTGTTGTTGTTGTTGCGGAATATTAGTTTCTCGTCATTTTTGACGCTTGTCATGCCGGTCTATAATTCATTTAAAATAAAAATACCTTTTACACTAAGTAAAACATTCCCCTATTATCCGTTTTTGAGAGACATGTCAGTAGGCATATCCAAATAGAATAACTCTTGAAGGGAAAATTTTAAAACACGTCCAAAACGGACACACACAAATATATAAGCCTCCACTAATTCGGTGGGTTGGGGTTGGGTTGGGTGCTTAAAAACCATGCGAGCGTCGATTTTGATTTTGTTCAAAACCGGTCCGTGTAGCAGGATTGCTCAAAATAAAAGTAAAGTCGAACATAACCTGCTTCACGATCGTAAGCCCCAATTTTTCGGTCGGCTGCGATCACCCCTTGCCAAATTGACACCTGCTTGCACTGTTCATCTCTGATTGCTTTTATAGAGTAAGATGATTATTTAGGGATGTTAATGCTTTTTATGGGTGGATGTTAATGCTTGTAAGTGATAATTATTCATAAAATTACCCCACTTTTTCTATTTCATATACATTTAGTATGTAATGTAATACTGCCTAATTCAAGCAGATTCATTCCATGAAGGAAGATATTTCCTTTAACATCTTTAATGGATGCAATTCTTACTGTTAAAATATTTCGCTCAGAGAAAAGTTGACTTAAGTTTATCCCATTCCTGTCTATATAGTGCTTTCCGTGTGCTGCATATGTCAACGTAATTAAGTAAAGATCATGAAAGTTATTGTGCACAAATTTTAAACCAAATAGCTCTATGGCATGAATTGCCTATCAAACAAAAAATATCGTAGATCCTAACAACACACTAACATTCGTTTAATACCATCTTTTTCATTTGAAAACTAATATTTTCTCTCTAGGAATAATTCTTGGCAGTGCAATTATGTACCCAAAGAAAAAAATAAAATAGCAGACATATTAGCTAAGTTTGCTAGAGTTTCATGAAAGTATCCTTTATCAACTTCAGGAGGATGCATAATTTGTAAACTCTGAAATTTAATCAATACATCTCTCGTTTGAAAAAAAAAATGAACCACTGGGGTGATACGTTTATAGTGGATAGTCATGGTAATCCAGTACTCTATCATGGATGACTTTGACCTGACTTAGTATGCAACCCATATCTCGTCTCATCAAATTTAGTGTTGGGCCTGTAACAATAATATCACAACATAACTAACATATAACATCGCAAACCCATTAATCCAATAGAAATTGACCGAGCTAGAACAAAATTAAAAGGCTAGTCACGATGAAATTTTTTTGTCTACTTCCCATGTATGTCCAAAATAGAGTCAGCCGGCTTGGAAAACGTTACAACGTGCTCATATGAGTTATATATAAGTTTGTAAATGTTGTGCACGACCATGGATATTAACTAAACATGGACACATTATCTCATATCAGTTTCATGAATGATTTTATTCCG
This sequence comes from Papaver somniferum, assembly GCF_003573695.1. NCBI lineage: Eukaryota > Viridiplantae > Streptophyta > Magnoliopsida > Ranunculales > Papaveraceae > Papaver > Papaver somniferum. Next base: position 145,834,572 of record NC_039362.1, read on the forward strand.
ATTAATTTGGCATCCCCTTAATGCTTTCATTATTGGAGCGTTTATTACAAAGAAATATCTGCTCTACAATACATGAACTGGAAGAGTCTATCGTTAAATATGAACATGAAATTGGCAGTGATGAGAGTTTCAAATAAGTAAACAATAAGAGTATCCAATCACTGTGAAGGAAGTGCATTCTAATTAGTTTAGGGTTTTATGTAACTATCTCGTCAGCAAATTTAGTAAAGATTGGCATGCCAACAGTTAAAAGACTACTAATGTTACTCCTAATGCCATGGTATGTGTGTGGAAAACTGTGTGGTGACATATTCACAATCTTTGTTTGTCGTCATCTTTCGAGTGGGATTCAAGTTCACATATTTGGCCATTCTTATCTTTGCTAAACTTTAAATCCGTTCCTCACATTTTTTGCTATAGAAAGAAGTGACCTGTAATCCAAAAGAAAATGCAGTTTCCCTGATGATAAACTCCTGCTATCAACCGTGTGTATATAATGTGAGGACTTAATTTGTCACCTTCTTATGTTAAATTGTGTGCTTTGTTATGTTTAAAGAATTCTTAAGAAATGACTTTCGTTTGCTCACATACCTTCCACCTTTCCATAAGTTGAGTGAGCAGATTGATGTACCCAGCAACACGCTCCTGGAAAAAAATTAGGTAAAAACTTCAAATACCAAAGACAGACATTAATCTAATTCATCAAAGAAACAAAAAAATCTGCACAACCAAATTGTTGTAGCATTTCATGTGTTCTCTAAAGCAATTTATTGTTTCAGTGAAGGTGCTTCGGTAATTTGAATTGACACATCAAAGATATCCTCAACGCTCTATATAGATCAAATTCTAGCTTAGAAGAGACCTCCCGATGCAACAAAATTACCACCAATAAAATTCCTATTTATATATTATCTAACGGTGCTATGAGAACTCCAACGTATCGCCAACTTATAATAGAACATGTCTTCATTTCAGAGTACTATCCAAGGTTGAAGAACAAAAAGCAAATTGACCGCATAGTGACTCGGAGTACTATGCCAGTCACAGAATAAATCAACTATACCAAACAATGTTAGAATTTAACATGAAAATGTTAAGATAAGATCATCCTCGATCTTGGAAATTTGAACATGAATACCATCAACAGTATCCCTCAACGATGGCTTGTAAGATATTAATCTTCATCCAAAGATAATACCATGATTTTATCACATTTGCTCAACAAAATTCAACCTTGTTATACCAAACAAATTGCAAGTTTTTTAGAAAATCAGCGGGAACTCCTCCACAGTTAATCCAGTACTATCAACAACTCAAGGCTGAAACTCCTTCTAATTTCTCGATATGTTATCTTGATTTATGTGAAACTTCTTGTACAAAATAATTTGACTACAGAACATTCAAACAAAAATAAATGAAAAAAGAATTCCCCAAAATTTCACTAAGTTAATCCAATTTTATTCAAATAACACCTTAGTAAGATCATTACTAAGATAAATAATAGAACCGAAAGTTCCAACACGTGGATCATGGTGTGAATCAAAACATTCACCCGGAGACACGTCTGTTATTTTCTTGGTGTAAATTTTACTTATGGTATTTACCTTTTTGGTTAAGACACGTACTACCTAAATTAAAAAATCAGACTTTCAGGCATCAAATGTATTACACAATATAATTCGAGAGAAAACTAAACGGGCAATTATATAGTTTGCTTACGTTTTCGTCTGGCATGGTTTCCTTTAGCCAATTTTAGGTAGCCTGATGCGCGATAACTGGGTTTTTCTGGTAAGAGATTCATCGAAGTTGAGATGCCATCGTTGAATCACTGCATTGGCGAGAATAACAAAAATCAGGATGCTACAAAATCTAAAATTGCTGACAAAGATTAAAATTCAGCTTGGAACAATTGCAGAACTTCAAAATCAAAACTATGGAAGCAATTGGTCATTGAACTAAAATTGTGAAAAAAAAACCTAAAATAGTGGTGCAGGTGAATAAATAGGATGTGTTTTAAAAATTCAAAACTAATATTTCAGGAGATTCATTCATGAATTCCATCAAACACAATCGAAAATCCTAAATATGCCAATGGAATTGAAAGGAGGAGCCTTTGGGAGAATGAATCAAACCTAAAATCAGGTTTACATCACCTATGTCTATTTCAATTTTCCCAGCATTTATTCACTGCAACGAAATTCATGGCAGAAGCAAAGGTGACTTTCAGGTCTGAGACGTACGTTACATTTTTTTGGGGGGCCTGTCAAGGGGAATTAGTGCGGAGAATCAAGACCGCCCTTTATACGTACGCCTAAGATATATCTAAATTATCTCGTATAGTTTCATGTATAAATCCAGATCGTCCTTTATATATCCAACTGTAGATACCCGTCCATATAGAAAAATACCATTGTTCCTTATAATATAGATATATTGTCAGAAAAAGGTGTCGCAAAAAAATAAAACTTCCTAGATGATTTGATTACTCAAAATAATCCATGAAAAATTATGATAATTCAGGGTGGAAAAAGGTGTAGGGAAAATAATAGAGACACTTCTCAAAGAATTGAAATTGCATTGACACAAAATCTCATCTTCCCAAAATATCAAAAATATGACAAAAAATCTAGTTGTGTGGTAAAACCAAACACATGGGGTTACAGGATAATATTTATGGCAAAAGCCATTGATAAGAGTAAAAAATTATTCGATGTAATTTATAAATTAAACGAATCAAGACCAACAAGTTTACTATAAACACCCTATACTGTAAATAAACGATACTTATTAATTTGGAAATTCCATAACTGCTCAAAAACACCCACGACTATTTACAAACGACCCTTATTCAAATAACCCAATCTTTTTTCAAATGTCATTTAATGTTAACTACCAAGCCTTACTATTTACCGAAAACCGTCCGTCTCGAGAAGAGAAGATTTTTAGTCACGAATTTCTAGTCGTCACTAGAATACCACTCAGTCCATTTGTGGTGAGGTTGATAACATACTTTATGTCAGAGTTTATTTTTTTCCACCCACTCTTCCTATTTAAGCCAACAAATTCACTGAGTACTCTTCAGTAATTAGAAAGACAAACAAATTTATACTCTGTATAAAATTAATCACGCGCTTTAGTAGTGAAGAAGATTTGGGGGTTGTGCGAGCATGTAATTCAGTTACAAATCAAGGTCCACCGGAAGAATGTGAAAATGAAAAATCTATTTTTTGGCGCCGTGTTTTTCAATCCTTCGAATATATTACCGCAAACGAAAACGGGAGAACAAAGATGTCTGTTAAAAAAAGATTTGCTTTGATCACGTCCGAAATTGATACTTTTGTAACATTTTTGCTTGACGTTAACATAGGTCATCCTGCATTGTCCTATGAAGCTCGCGTAAGTAAACATATCACCTTAATAATTACTTGGTCTAATAAAAAAAGGTCGGTACTTATTCATTTTATGTTTTTTTCCCTACAGAAAACAAGAGCTCGCATCGAATATCGTGCAAAATCAAAGAGGCCATTTAAGTATGATCAATTGTACGAGCTCTTAAAAGATGTAGTCCCGGCATACAATGTAGAGTGAATACATCTGTGTAAAATATAGTGGGACTTTGTTGTTTTCAGGATCAATACATTTATTTTATTTACTGCTAATCACCGTCATTGATTATTTGAAAAACGACCCCTACTGTTTATAATCGCCCCTCCTTTGTTATTTCGGAAAAACCCTTAATATATACGAGAAGATATTATGATGGCCATTGGTTGTATTAAATTGTAAAATGTAATTTTTTTAACTTTTTTGTTTCATAAAATGATATGACCCAACAAATTAAAGATCCATTGATACCAAATAAAACCAACCACATGGGAGGATAGGAAAATATTAGTAAGATGATGTGCAATCGACAAAAATGAATAAAGTTATTCGATGTAATTTAATATTTCAATGGATCCAGACAAAGAAGTTCACTATAAATACCTTCATTCTCTACCAGAAAATAAACAACACAGATCAAAAACCATCTTTATTTATCCTTTCAACACTTTGCTGTTATATTCTTGGGTTGGTTATGGAAATCAAATTCACAAACGAGGAAGATACATCTATAATATAATCATGGATGAGTGTCTTTGTGGCCGAAAATGTTACGCGAAATAGTATTTCCGGAGTGAACTTATGGGATTTGGTAGTTCAACATGTAACAGTTATAAACGAAAATCCAAATCAGAGAACTAGTCGTGTCTTACAAAATAGGGTCACCTCGATTAAGAACCAGGTGAAACGATACTTGGAATATGTAGTACCTTTATACCGAAACTTACCTAGCGGCTGGACTATCGACGAATGTGTAAGTGGTTCAAAATTTGAGTCAAATTATGTTAAGAAACCATTTAAATGAAACACTAATAATTTATTGTTTGTTTATTGAAGGAAAATGAGGCGAAACATAGATGCTCGGAGGCCACCAACAAAGAATTCAAATTCTATGAGTGTTATTTACTGCTTAAAGAAAGGATATCCGAGTTCAATCCGGATGAAATATGTCGTGAACTACATAAAGCTAGCGATGAAGATGATTAATTCCACTGCAAATGGAGTAAAGGTTTTGTGGGTAAACCTCTTGTAAACCCCCCGAGACACCACTCGGCCGACAGGGACACCTACCGGTTTAAAGGCTTATTGCACGTATTAAGTGCATCCGAGGTGCCTAAGACAGTGACCTAATACGAGTTGTCATTGGTCATTGTATTGGCTCAACGTACTATCTTGTGTTGTAGTTTAAAATTAATGAAATAAGTCAAATCTTTTTTGAGTCCACTAAACATAACACTCCGCATTCAACGTTGTGTCCAAAAAATTTGCTTGTTACTAGCGAAGAAGATTAATATGTTACATAATAAGCCACTTACAATTTTTTTATCGATACATTTACCACTATTGTCGCTCTCTAAAATTATAAAAAACACATGTACGTTAGGGTTAAGCTCGGTCACATTGATCCGGGTAACGAACCATTAATTCTGGACTATACTTTCAACGATTATGAGGAGAGCACGAATTAGATAGAAAGAGTGTAAATTGTGTAGTAGGGTGTGACAGGGATGTAAGACTGGAAAGGTCAAACAAATATTTCAAGATTGCGAGGACTACGTACTCGCTTAAAAAATTTGAGCGATGTCCCAGACGTTGCTCCTAAGCGAAGTCTACAACGTCACCGAATTTTATAAAAATGAGGTCATTCTCGTCGCTTTTTTATTTTTTTCTGGCCACGTCCTAAACCTCGCCCATTTTGAAATCCCCGCTTCCCTGCTTTCGAGCAGAAATCAGCCATATATCCCCAGACGCTTATACTTTGTTTTCCTTTTCCTTTTTCTGAATAATATTTTAACCATTTAAAGTAAAATAAATAAATAAAAAGAAATCCATAGGCCGATTTTTACACCCAGAAGAGATGACTGAAAAGTGGGCACACTGGTCAACGGCTGTCAAGAAATGATCCAAGACCAGAAGAAGAATAGGGATCAAAGGAAATTATATTCATTTATGGAAAATGATAGAATACGCGTCTTTTACTGATTGAAACGCCTCAAAGAAGGGGGAAGGATATATAAACAAAAAACCAGTGGAAGACTGAATAGTCACGGTAGAAAGAGTTCACCACTAAACACCACTACTCTTTCCTCTATAACAGAGAGAGAGAGAGTGAGAGAGAGAGAGAGCAGAGATCTCCGGAGGAAATTATCCAGGGATTTTTCTTGATTAATTTTGGTTAGGTTTTCGATTTTCTTTTCAAATTCAAAGTTCGATTTTCTTGATTTTCTTTCTATCTTTTAGTTTACGAGGGGATAAAGATAGATGTTATGAGTTTATTTTCTTTTGGTTATAAAACCCTAATCCGAATTCTACTTTTTACAGATCTTTTTCAGAGCATTGCAGATCTAGCTTGGGTACATCTAGGGGTTAGGGTTTTGAGATTCAGTTGCATGTTTTACTAGTGAAACGAAGTAATGGCGTCTGCGTATCCTGGTACCGTTACTGCTTCTCAGGTGATTGTACTGCCCTAAATCTTTCTTTGTTTCAGGATTTAGATGGGTTTTGGTTTGGTTTTTGAGTTTTGAGTTTTTTTCTCGTTACAGGTGGGTTCGTACTTTGTTGGGCAATACTACCAGGTTCTTCAAAAACAACGTGATTTAGTTCATCAGTTTTATACTGATATAAGCACCATGCTCCGTGTCGATGGAACTAATAGTGAAACGGCTGTCGGTATGCTGGTGAGAAAATGCTTCTCAATTTTTATCTTTTTGTTTTGGGTTTTAATCCAGTATATGCATGTGCTTAGATCCATGTTTCTTCTTATCTCTGCAATTTGGGTTCCCCTTTTTTTATTTATCTATACGTGTTATCAGTTTTAAGTTCTTTATGGAACATAGGAGACAGCAGTGAGAACCATTAGGCTTTTGGTTTCATGGTGAATTGCCATTACCATGGGAAGTGCAACTTCATACTTTAACCCTTTGAACAGGATGGTGCAAACTCAGACGCAAAATAAAATGATTATCATGCACCTCACATTGGTTATATCTTATTTTACTGTCCATCGTACTCGTAAGTTCTACATATAACATCCAGAGTAGTGAGTAGTATTCATTTTCACTTTTGCTCACATTTCGTTGTTGATTCATGTGTGTTTATGAGTGAACTTTTTGCTTTTTTCCCTTTGCAGCAAATTCATACAGTTATAATGGCGCTCAATTTCACTGAAATTGAGATCAAGACAGCACATTCTTTGGATTCATGGAATGGAGGTGTTCTTACCATGGTTTCTGGTTCTGTGCAAACAAAGGACTACGTAGGCAGAAGAAATTTTGCACAGTCCTTCTTTCTTGCTCCTCAGGAGAAAGGCTACTTTGTTCTCAGTGACATCTTTCACTTCCTTGCGGAGGAGCAAATTCATCCTCATCCATCTGACATGGCTACGCATAGTCAATTTGATTCCACACTTGATACTTCTACCTCTTATCAGGAGCCAGGTACATCAAGCTTCTCCTCTTACTACGAAGTTATTAACGAATAGTAAATATCAATATCTACTCCAGGATATCATTCCCATTGTCTCTTTTTTATTGTGCAAAAGCAACCATGGTGGTCGGTATTGTTGCACTTCCAAGAGTAATTATCTGTGTATCAACGACATGGGTACAAGTATCGATGTCCGACACAGCGACCTAAAACACTGAAGTTAAGGGGGTCAGTTAACGTTGCGCAGATTCTTTGTAGGAAAATAGAAAGACTAAGTCTAGGTATATTGAAGAAAGAGGCAGCCATGTTTCCTCTCTTTTTTTTTCTTTTGACCTTGAAATAATGCTAAAGTTAATGTCTGGAGAGCTGTTATCCGTTGACGACACTTCGTAAAAAAAGTTCATTTTATTGTAACAGTTTTTTTGCTGGAATCTAAGGAATATGTTATGTTTTTTTGGCTTTGCAGTTTCTGATTACTTGCAAGGTGGAGAAACACAGGCTAGGGATTTTGAGGACTCGGCCAATGCTGAAGAAAATGACTCAGCCGATCAGTACATACACTCGGAGCAACAGGAACAGCATTATCCTGAAATTGACGAAGTGGAACCACCAACACACGCTCTCGAAGAATTTCACCTGGAAGAGGCTGCACCTGCGTATTTGAGTGAAATGAGCAGTACCATGCAAGAGTATGCTCCTATCCCTGTTGAGGAACCTGTTGGAGAACCTCCAAAAAAAACATACGCTTCTATTGTATGTGCCTCCTAATCCTTGCATTATTTCTTTTTGGGTCTCATCTATTTTTGTCTGCTTACCTGTTACTTATGTCATCATGAAGTTGGCTAGGGGGCAATCTGCAGCGGCTCCTCAACAATCTGTGAGCAAGGGTGTCCCACCCACTTCAGAATGGAATCATGCACAACAGCCTTCCCAGCAGGCATATGGTTCGGAAAGGTCTAACGCTGAACCAGTTGAGGAGGCATCATTTGAAGAAGGTTAGTTGCTAATTCTTGGCTTATTGTTCTTCTTTAATTACTTGCTGGAAACAAGTGATCGTTGTCTGTTGAGGAAAGGTTCATTGTGGTGCCTTGTGTTAAATTGCTTTGCTATTGCTTTACTATTTCAGGTGAAGGAGTATCTGTTTATGTGAGGAATTTGTCCTCTACAGTTACCGCTTCTGAAATTGAGCAAGAGCTTAAACAGTTTGGTAGAATCAAGCCTGATGGAGTCGCCATTAGGGTTCGCCAGGTGCATTACACCGCCTACTCTTTAAATTCCCCGATGTGATTTTGTACTTGTACACTGGACATATTGTCTGGTTCAAACAATAAACCATATGCGAATCGTTTTTTATCATGTTAATGGTTATCTATGAGTGGTGGTTTTGTATTGACAATTTCCCAGAAGCTTTGGTCCCCATATTAAAGAAACCGACTGATTTCTGGTGTGTAGGATATTGGTGTTTGCTATGCATTTGTTGAATTTGAAGATGCTACCGGTGCTCAAATTGCTATTCAGGTTGGAGTCTCTTTCATTACTGGCCATTTTGCTAATGCAAAAGCCTTTGAGCTGTTTCCACTAATTTGTATACTGGTTTACCTTTTTTTAAATTCCTGCCATCCTTAGCAATGATTTTCAGTAGTCTCGTTGCGTGTTTATGCAGTATGTTGTGCTTGCATGATAAGATGTTTGGTGAGAAAATGATCTAGTTATTTTAGGTACTCGAGCTATTTTGGAAGGAAAAAGTAGTGTTAATAGTACTAAATTGTTTGGGGTCCACGACTTGTGTTGTAAATCATAAAAATGATGTGTTTTTCAGAAAGGTATTGTTGAACTCGTCTTGACGAAATCAATTGCTATAATTACATCAGAATCATGTGAGTGATAATTATGGTCAAGAAGTCTTTAAAACACACTTGTTCAGCGATGATGGTGTTGTTATTTCCAGCTTTTAGTTGTCTTTTATTATCTTAATGCGGATAGAGTGTTTGCAAAATTAGGCTTCAGTATCTCTTGTAATTCTCTTGTGATCTTGAGTCTGAAACTATATTCCATCTGATATGTTTCATACTTTTCTATGTACCATCTTCTGTTGTTATTGTTCATGATAATAGTACCTTACTTTAGTTTTTTGACGTTTGTGTTGTGTGTTTCGTCCTCTATGCTTTTTGCTTAGGTATTCATTTGATGTTCTGATTGGCGCGAGGCTGACCTTAATGGGCTAATACTTCTAAGATTCTGATAGATCATCTTTTTTTGTGCAGTCATCTCCAGTACAGCTTAATGGACGTGCTGTACACATCGAGGAGCGGAGGCCAAACCCCAGTGGCGTACGTGGAAGTATGTGTTTGATTCCTGATTCTCAAACTATCAGATTCTTATTTGTTTTTTCTGGAAATTCGTTAAATTCAGAAATTCTGTCTGAACATCTTGCATTATATCCCTGTTTCTGTTTTATTAACCCCTTCAACTGCTGGTATAGTCTCTTACTTTTTGTAGAATGGTTGCTGTTGATTCCAGTGTTTGCTCACTTAAATTCTATTTCCATGTCATGTATAACGCCTTGTTCCGGTATTGATCCTTAGAAGGCAGAACAGAGCAGATGACTGTATTTTTGCCTTAGCTTAGAAGCCCTTTGTGATGAACGTGGAAACCTTACATGTGATCTGGATGATTAGAAGCTTTGCTTTTTCCTCAGGGATAACATCCTCATTGGGATCGTAATAACGACTCGTGTCACAGTAGCACATAGCAATAAATTCAACCTTGCCCTTGATTTATCTAGATGAGGGTAGTTGCTTTCTTAGCCAACTCATTAAGCGTATTGATTAATTAATTTCTTATAGGAGGAAGAGGTGCTAGAGGAAGGGGAGGCTATCAGACAGATGCTTCTAGAGGTGGTCGCTTTGCCGGTGGACGGAGTTTTGGGAGAGGCAATGGACAAGATGGAGAGTACTACAATAGATCATCAAGAGGAAATGGTCTCCATCACCGTGGGTCCCGACAAGATGGTAGAGGGGTATTATCATCAAGAAATGGACAAGATTAGTCTTTAGAGTGAATTAGAGAGACTTTAGACAGCACAGAATTTTTGTTCTGGTGTAGTGATCGTTTCCTAGTGAACTTTTATTTGTTTACAGGATTTTGGAACAAAATTTGTATTCGTATTTTTGAGCGGTGCAGTTTTGGTATACTGTTAAAGTTTTACTGGGTTCCCTTCTAAATCAAACAAGGGACTGCAGTGGTCTTTGCCTCTTATGTTTTGTGATCCTCTTGTGTTAATGTTTTGATAACCAGCGTATGAATGATATATTGTCAAGACTTCATCTTCTCTTCAATGCAAATCATTTCAAGGTTACTCCTCTCCACAGAGTCCTTGTCAAACGGATGCCAGAAATCTGGTATCCACCATTTCTCTTTCAGACCTCGCTCTATTGATCTAGTTATCTAGTTCTAAGCAAAAGCGAGGATCGTCGTCTCTTTATTATTTTTGTTGATTTTCTTACACTTGACTGTTTTAGGATCAAACCACTGTACAAAAATTAGTCCAGTGTCAACAAATTATGTGATGTTTTAGGAGCAACGGCAGCAGAAAGGACAACAGAGGTTACATAAGGCAAGCTGCCACATTACTCGAGTTTAAATTGTTACTTTGGCTGGTACAGCCAATAAACTCCTGCAGTGTTCCTTGGCACCCATGGCATAAAAATTGAAAATTTGAAGGAATATAATATCAAACTTGATGAAACATTGGAGGAGAATCACTTAACTTAGCAAAATCCATGATGAAACCACTGTGATATTTCATCAAAACCACTGGATACTTTATCATTCTTTGATCAGAGCACCATAATGTAAATCACCATCTACCAAAATACTTAGCAAAATCCATGAACCACTGATATTTCATCAAGACTGACTGAAATGAAAATCAAAAAAAATTGAAATGAAAATCAAAAAAATTTGGACCATTTCTCGATTTGTGCGTGTCATCCTTGCGCAGGGGCCATGCTAATCTTCTCTGTATCGTTCCAATTTTATCAGATGTCCCCGAGGGGACAAGCTAATTCTTCATTTTCTGGTATATAGACAAATCTTTATTAATATCCTAAGTAATATGGGACTAAACTAGGGCCAGTTTTGGCGAAACTCACGACTTTCAGTCTCCTGGGTATATAAATCCCGCCCCCTTATTTAAAATGAACCCTTCTTTTCTTAAAAATAGAGAAAGTTAGGGTTTATATGATGATGATGTTGCAGACAGCCAGAAGGAGGACCTATAAGATATGGAATTCTCGTTATTTGTCTTCTAGAATACAATATCTTCATCTTCCACAAGACGAAGGAGATTGGTCTTATTCTTCTGAATGGTGGGGAACTGATTCTTCTTCTCCTGATGGTGGTCATACTGTTCTTCGTTCTAATTCAGACAAAGGAAATGGTGTTGTCTCCGTCGTTGCATATCCTTCTTCCAGACCGGTTAGTTGCTTAACACTTTTCATTTTCATGTTTGGATTATATTGAAACTTACACACATTTGGAACTATTATTCCGTTTTTGATTGAATTTTTATTGGCACCAATAGCTATAACTCGATTGGTAGGTGAAAACTTGATTAGAAATGAAGAACTACTGGTATGGAAACAAATTGAGTCTTCGCGATCTGTAGTTATTTGAATGATTCTGCAATAAAACTACCTTGAATTCTCTTGAAGAACTAGTCAAGACCAAGAAATTGATAAAAATAACCTTAACATATAAATTACAGGCATCAGTCCTGTAGAGTCTATGTCCTTGCAACGGCGACACCAATGCTATGCTTTTGATAACTGTCTACTGGACATCTAATAGGGAAAGAAAAAACAATTTGGTTATTTCTCTTGAGAATTTTAGTGAGATGTCTTTGGTAGTGCTTTATTTATCAATTGCGGGTGAAACGACTATATTCTCTCTATGTATTTCTGTAATTGGGTTGTTTGGTGTTGTGACCTATCCTGTCAGCTGATCTACTTAGTAACCCAGGCACTCTTTTAGTGCTTGAAATTATGATGTTTGAATGCTTAGTAGATACGTTGCGAGACATTCATGACATATTTGATCTTAGGATGCAGTTGAATGGACCGGAGTGGAGAAATGGCTCCAGCAAAGATTTCAAGAGATACAACCACAAGATGAAGACGATGCAGACTTTAAGGTACTTGGTTACCAGTGGCGCGTCCTTCGCTTTAACGACATCACTCGCCAAAGTGCCGTTAAGATAATGGCTGCATGCAAGAAGTCGGATCCTGGATCAGTGTTTTTTATGCAGCAACCGCATATCTTGGCTGTTCCATGTAATTCCCTTGATTTATATTACACAGAATTTTGGTTTGCATTCATTTTGAAGATTGATACCATTAGTATTTTTATGACTTCGATATCCACTCATCATTTTCTCATTCTAGAATGGTAACAGTACCTTGTTGGCTCGCCAAACTTGTTAATGAGTGTAAGATGTACATAGACAGATCAAAACATTTTTGAAGGCTTGCAGTTTATATAACCACCCTTAGATTTTAATATTCCGTAGGTATTAGGTGCCAGTTTATAGGTCAACGTAACCTAATATTTTGGATGTTATCATAGGGTAGACTAGCAGATTTTGTATAGCATTTAATATATCTTGCATCAGTTTATCTCATATGCTTCAGAGTTGACTATTGTAGTTCTTTCTCCATCATAAGTTTGCGCTGTTAACTTGCAAGATCATTCATCTGAAAATGTATGATGTTCACTTTACATATTATGCTCTTGCAATTAGGAAGGCAGACATTGTCAAAGTGAGAGACCAATCAAGATAAGAAAGGGGGACTAATTATGATTTCAGTTTGTTGTATGCCGGAGTTACAAGCATCAGTGTTGTTGTCACTTCTCCTCTTTCACGTGTCTATGGTTTCGTGACCAGTTTTTATTTTTGTGTACATGCTACAACCTGCGTCTAATATCTTGACATTGATACTGGTGCTATTATTATTGTGCTGCCTTAAATAACTTCTGAGTTCAGCATTTTATACCGCCATTTGATAATGTCTTGCTTCCTGGTTATCGCAGATATGAAGAGCATGGCCACTGTTGGTTTGACCACCGTTGCTTCATGTAATTTTGATCTCATGGGAGCGGTTTCTGGACGAAAACCTATGCATGTTTTATGTATTGGTCATGGTGGTGGAACCTTACCTTTATTTTTAGCAAGTAAAATTCCAGGTAAGTTCAATACTTCTTCCTTAATTGCGTACATGGCTTTTTACTTTCAATTTTTTGTTGATGTGGGGTCATAAGAATGATATAGACAAACTATCACGCACCTCTAGATCGCTTTTCTATCCTAAAGGTTGATTTTAGGTCTTTTTGGTTATTTAGTGTGGTGTTTAGCTTGGTGTATGTTTTGTTTTCTTAGCACAAAAAAAAAAAGTATTTGTCCCTTTTATAGTATTGCATGCCGAATCGAAAGTTATCCAGAATAGCACATAGCTATTATTGTTATTGTTAATTTGAGAGAGATATTGTAGCACAATCAATGAAGAAGTCTGAATATTTACTGCTATCTTCAAGTTCAGGTGCAATTGTACACAGTGTCGAGATAGATCCCCTGGTTGTTTCGGCTTCCATTCAGGCAATGGGTTTCCCTGCTTTTTCAATGATGAGACCATCAGGTGAGCGTGTACTCCCCCGTCCCGAAGTAATTGACGAAGTCCTATGGAAAGGAACCCATGAAAGGCTCTCTCTGTACGAATGTGATGCAGAGAATTTCATCCAAAACAGCACCACTCTCTACGATCTTGTGTTCATTGATGCTTACGATGGCGATGACATATTTCCTCGTAAATTTTGGGATCCCAATGGTCCATTTTTAGAAGCTCTTAAAAATCGCCTTCATCCTCAGCATGGTACTGTTGTGGTGAACCTTCACTCTGATGCTGATTTCTTTGACCAGGAAAGGAATGGCAGTCCGTCTTCTGGTGTTGGCAAATACGTTTCAAAAGTCTGCCGAGCGTACAAGGATGTTTTGGGTTGGAATGGAAGTAGTTTTCATGTAAACGATTCAGGTTTGGGTTTTATTGTCTCCGTTCCTTGGCTTTGCAATACTTCTCTCGTGGTATGCAGAGGAAGAGGTCTTGGGTTGGATAATGATGTGAAACGAAGCAGGGATTCAGTTTTAGAAAGACTTCTATCCAAATCCTGTGAAGTCGAAAGCATTCTTAGCTTGCCATATTGTTGCTTGGAATACATTAAAAGAGGATTCATCTTAGTCTATTAGTTTGTTAGATACCATGGGATGCTCATTTCGTAGGTATTCACTACAAGTTGTGAAGATGAAGTTAATAGCTCTTTAACCATGATCCTGATCTTTTTCTGACAGATTTTGATTTAATTGATAATTGCATAGTCTCTAAAATCTGATTTGGCTCCTTTTAGCTCGGCTGTTACAATGGAGTTTCAAGGTCTGGTACTCGTAGTGAAGCAAGGTAGGTTTAGAGAGATCTGCTGCACGGTTTTTTGTTGACAAATCTAGCCAGCTTGATTTGAGTTTGTTCTTCTTTGCTGCTGGTACAATTTTAAGCTTTTGAGATTCTGCATTTATTAATTTTAAACTTGTATGGAGGGAGGCAGCCACTGGTATCATGTAGGGACTACAAAGATACTGATGGAAAGGATGCATATCATATCGTTTTTTTTATACAGAGTTTCTTTTTCTCTCTGTTTCTTCTTCAAATTCTTTTTAATTATCTAAATACACCTTTGTACGCTGCGAAACGTGCCGGTTTTCAATAGGTTGATTTGGATACTCGTGGAGATATAAAATCTGATAAAGTTTATTGAGGAGGAGACGAAAAATTGTATAAAGAGAGATTGTTCAAAAGCAGCAGCATTGTTTCCTGGATGTAGAAGCTAACCAATTTTGATTGCAATTCGCAACTAGGACTTTTAAAGAAAAATTGAGTGGAGAAACAGAAAAGAGAGTAACAACAACACTAGTAACTAAAACAAAGGAAAAGCAACATGCCTAAATACTCCTATTCAGTATTCATATACATTACACAACATGAGTGTGTTTTTGACCATCCCTCCCTCCCACCATCACATTCATTCACATTACTCACCCCAAACAAAAACCATCAAATCTTCTTTATCATCCTTTTCACACCTTCCAATGCTTTTTCCCTTCTTCATTCCAGAATAAAAAATACTACTAAAATAAGAACATCATTCAATTGCCCTGCCCTCTTCAAAATTTTCCTCTCTTAATTCCTCCAACAACTACAACTCAGTAATCTGCACACAAAATTAGAGCACTTAAACCAACCCAATCATGAGAAAAAGATGCTAATATGATCAAAAAGAAACAATTCATTGTAGAAATTGACAGAAACTGCTACATACCATCTTTTTTCTTCTTACACAGAGATTTTAGAAACAAGAGAAAAACAAACAAGAATCCTCCAGCTGCGGTTCCTCCAACCACAATAGCTATTGTTTTCCCTAGGTTGCTGCTGTTTTGTGGTCCTGGACACCACCATCTAAATTATTATCTGACAGTCACACTCAACCAATCCAAAGATAAAATAGACCCTTTTAAGAAAATCAAGATTTGGGACACAAAACAAAACAAAATCACAAAGGGCTTCCCTAGAATCAAACAAGAAGAAGAGACAAACACAAAGAAATTATACCTGAAGAATGAGAAGATTTAGTAGGAACACCATTTGGGTAATAACTATAGCTAATATAACACTTATGAAGATAAATCTGACCAGAAATTGCACCCCCACATTGGATTTGAGCATTCTGAACAGCTGATTTTATACAAGTAACACAATCCCCTGAGCTCAAACTACCTTCACACTGACCCATCACATACATAGATTCAAAACTAGTTGCATAAAACCCATTTCCATTCACAATCCCATTCTGAACTTGCCCAAAAGCTGTGTTTCTCCGATCATCAAATCCACTCCCAGCTACTTGTACACTACCACAAGTTTTAAAAAGCAATTTCACACCTGAAACTTGAGGAAAACCAGCAGCTTCATATAAACCATAACAACCATTTAGTTGTATCCTTCCTGCTACTGTATTACCACATAATCTATTCAACATATCTGGGATTTTATTCACACATTTGTTACAATCATTGCCGTTTAGATCTCCTCTACATTGAAACAGCCCAGAAATGGAAGCTGTACCTGAACCTGACCCTGAAGATGTTTTTGAGAATTTGGTTTTGGATGATTGTGAAGATAAAGTGTTGAAAACGTAGGTGATGGTTTGTTTGAAAGATGGGTCATTAGAGGTTTGATTTGCACACCCTTTGTAGACTAAATTTGTTATATCTTGAGAAAGAGCTGATGAGAAGAAGAAGAAAAACAGAGTTAGGGAGATGAGAGAAACAGAGCCCATGTTTGTTTTTGAAGGTTGCTTTTTGGAATTAAATCATCATTTTTGCTTTTTGTTGATGGAGAGTAGTAGAATACAGAAAGGAGGAGCAGGAGCAGGAGCAGGAGCCTCTTTGATGTTGCTTTTTCACTAGTGACTTTATGATGGACAGAGTCACACTGAGACGGTGAGGGTATCTTTCACTGTTTGTTAGTAGGAAGTAGGTCAGGAGGTGTAAATGTAAATACGGAAGGGCATGGGAATTTCAATTTCATTTCTATCCAAAACTGAAAATGGAGATGAGAATTTTTACTGTTTTGTTTTTACACACTCAAATTAGTTACAGTGTTATATGTCGGTTGGGAAAGTGAAACGAAAATTGATTTGTAAAAGGTAAATGTGAAAAACCTTTACCTCAACCTCATGAACACAACAGGGCGTTATAATTCGAGAATATTCAAGAGCCATGTGAAAACAAAATAACAATACGGGTTATCTAATTTATCCTGGATCTGGACAAGCGTAGAAAAATGATTAAATCTTATCAAAGATAATTTTATTTGACAAGTTAAAAATGGAGCTTACACAAAAATTTGAGAAGTTAAATGGGTTGCCAATGTAGATATAATTCCAAAGATCACGAATATGGCCGGTGTCACTGTAGTATAGTGGTAAAGTCACCTGGTGATGATACCAGGGACCTAAGTTCGAAACTCGCCAGCATCAAATTCTTTACCGATCAAAAAAAAAAAAAAGATCACGAATATTCAAGAGTCGTCTCTACAAAGGGTTAATGAGTTGGTATCTCCTGAAGATAGTTGGGAACAAGAAAAACTAGATGATTACTTGATCCCAAATATTAAAGCAAAAATCCTACCCTATCCCCAAAGAGTCAAGAGCACGACAAAATTAGATGGCAACATCACCCATCAGGAAGCTTTTCGGTGAAAAATATAAGTATAATTTTCTCATAAGTCAAGATCAAGGAAATGATAACTCAAGTGTTCCCTTGGCAAAGGATATGGAAGATTCAAGCAATTCCGAGAATTAAATTATTCATCTGGAAATTAACTCAAAAAGCTCTTCCAACTTATTAAAGACTCGGGGGGACATAATACATACATAAATACGTATTGCCCGATGTGTAACTCACAGGAGCAAGAAACGGAACAACATTTATTTCGATTCTGCACATTTGCAAGAGCTATCTGGTTTGATTTCTCTTTAGATGTCGTTGATAAGAGAATTTGCACTGATTCCATAAAAACTTGGGTCAGAGAGTGGATCACGGAACCGGAATTCATGCAAATATCAGATAAAATTGCAACCATATCTTGGTTCATTTGGAAACACATATGTTCGATGGTGTTTGAAAATATCAATCCAAATTCAAGCAACCTTATGGAACAAATCAAGAAATTCATGCAACATATATTCCTCAGGAAAAGAACCAAAAGAAAATGATGGTCCAGAGAATAAATATACCTAAGCCGAAATGGTCAGACTTAAATTCGGATTGGATAATATTTATTGGTGCTTCCTTTAAGAAAGAAGACTCATCCATGGGCTAGTTTTATCTTTTACTCTGTGGAAAATGAGACTTTCATGCACATTTTGATGGGATCAGAATGCACGTCTTCAGCATTTCAAACAGACTTAAAAGCCTTGCTAAAAGTTACTACATGGTTAAGCGAAAATATATTGTCATGTGTCTCCATAGCAACAGATTGTGAAACCCTGGCAGAGACAATTAACATGACAAGCAAATAATTTCCTTGAGGGCGAAAAATACCATTCAGGAAACCCTCTCAATTCTGGAAAAAATAGCACACGCTCAAGTTAAATATATAAATAGAAAACATAACTCAGCGGCGGACTACATAGCTATAGAAGATCGAATAAAAAATCTTAAGCACAAGTCATCTCATGTTTAGCTAAGAGTTTTAAAATCAAGTGTTACACCAATATTTTCGATAAAAATGAACTTGTAAGTTTATTGTATTATATTCTTTAATTAATATATTATCTCCTTTACATAAAAAAAATGGACCTAGTTAAAATAACGTAAAATCTAGAAATGAAAAACAGTTTAAGTCAAAGCATATTTAAGACAAAGACCGGTGCTATCATACTCTCGAGTGTAACATGAGCACGAAGTTTTAGGTCGTTAGATTTGATGTTATATAAATGCATATAAATAAACGTAAATCTGATGAACACTTCAGGTTACCACAGAAGAACTGAAGAATAAGAATTAAAGATTACATGAAGACATCATCCGTTATACAAGTTTGAAGATTTGATTTCGTTGACCATGATCCTTTCTCTATTCATCTGTTTGTGTAGGAAACGAAGTATCGGATAAAGTGATGACCTTAGTACGAGAGACTTGATCGTTGAATATGATCAAAGTGTATAAAGAATAAAATACATGATCAATATTTTCTATTAACTCGTTGTATGGATTTCAAACTTAGGCTTACCTGATCTTTGAACAACCAACATATGGTCGGACAACACATGATGTTTTGTCCTCACTGACGAATTTTCGAAAAATAAAATGATGTAAATTTTGGAAGTTGAGCCATTAAATTTGGAAAATAAACATTTCACTGTCGTATTTATGGAAATTAACCTTGTTAACTTTCAAAAGTAAGGCAGTGGACGTGTTTTAGAATTCGCGGAACTTTCAAATTGAACTTTCGAAAGTAGACGAGTCAGTCAAGGAACATTGTTCGCGGTCATACTTTTGGAAGTTAAGCCCATTAATTTTAACAGTGAGGCAGTGGACGTATTTTGGTGTTTGCTAACATAATTTCAGGACCTAAGCTCTTGAGCTTTCAAAAGTTAGCCAACGACCATATTTTCTCGCTAATAAGGTTTTAGAATTGCACCTCTTGATTTTTGAAAGTGAAGTACTATTGTTATAACTTTCAGATTTAAAAGAGAAACACTTTCGAAACTTGCAAGAACGGAATTCATAACATGTATATTTAAGTTTATCATTCAATGTAACCTTCGTCACGCAATGATGAAGGTTCAAAAAAGTTATAATTAGTCATTCATGGTTATGTTAGCAACATAAAAATAGATCCCGATTTCTATCTTTGAAACATTGTTCTTTACTTTATGAAGTATGTTACTTAAATAAGTTGGTGACAACTGACAAGGATTCTATATTAGTCAAGTACAAGTTGTCTATTGTCTATAAAGCTAACTGGGAAAGAATATCGTTTGAGCATAAGTATTCATGAACTTGCTATAACTCAAAGATTGCCATAATTTTAATTGTCATTAATTAGTGAAATGCACTTACGCACAAAATTGAATATGGATGTGAACAAATGTAAAGGACGAAAGTGTTAAATTTTTCTGGTATACAATATTGGAAACAATATCTTTATATTTATTGCAAGTGAATTATTATGTTAATATATCATAGAAAATATAACTAAGTAAATTAATATGGAAGTAAACATAAGATTGGTATAGTAATTTCCGTAATTTACATAGCTTAATCACAAAGAAACCTTCATTTGATTCCCAAGATAATAAGCGTTGGTTGAAAACTATAAATATGAACTCTATACAATATTTACAAGCCGTCTCGTCTAACAAGTATGTTGTGATTAAGTAGCAGGGTGGCGGAGCCTATTACTTTTCTAACCTTCGGAATCAGGGTGCAAATTTAAAGTCTTCTACGGGATCAAGAAACCTTGAAGTATATGTACCTCGGTAGATGAGAAACTAGAGTTATCGTTCTTTGGTTTCTTTTACTATATGATAGTTTTGTAACTTTCTTGATGCATAGTTCATTAAGGTTATTATCTTATGATATAAGGGCACTCAAGAGTTGTCAAGTATAAGTTACCAGATTCTATAAATACTATGTTGGAATAGAGACTAACATTATCGTTTAGCAAATATGGATTTGTGAGACCATTTTGGAGTTGTTACGAGATGTTTGACTGGTTTAACATTTGTGTTTGTAGTTAGGGAATCAAGAGTTATTAAATTAACGGAAGAACTTTTTCTTAGAAGTTTCACCTTAATTATGATCGACAGTAAGTTTCATCAAATGTATTGACTTGATAATTTACAGAAAATCCTAGTCATCCAGTTGGAGGATGGGTAGCGATAGTTTTCCGATGGACTAAGGAGAAACTCCTGGACAATAACGGGTGGTTATTAGGAAATTCATGTGTATTTGACCAAAGTGGTTATAGGCACGAGAATACTGCTAAAATGGCGTAACTTGGTGCTAGTATATTCCAGGTCAACTACAATAAACCGAAGTATGATAGTAGGCAATAAGGGTGTAGCAGATTAACTCGATGAGTATTCGAAACTGTATTAGGCCCCGAAGCTTTTCTACACTAACAATTTTCCTCATTGACAAAATCTCTGGTGTCGTGCTTTACTCTATTCCCGCATTATATTGATATTTTAATAAAAGTAATAGCACTTAAAAGTTAATCTCTTTATAATTATAATAATTACTTTATCCGCAGAGAGATCACTCACATGGTGTATCCATATGTTATAATCAAAAACATTGGTGGTATACTTAATACTCTCACATTTTTAATTAGTGTCAGGGGAGACAAACATTGAAAAACCTCACAATATGTAATTGTATAGATATATAATCAACAGACAATGATTCAATATGAGAAATAACTTGGATGGTACCAAAGACCAATATCCAAGCGTCAATCAATTTCAATCAACAACCGAATGTTGGATTTAACAATTGATTGAACTACGCACAACCTGTGATATTTCAATTATATTGAAAATATAATGCGGAAAAGAAATAACACAGACACCAGAAGTTTTGTTAACGATGAAACCGCAAATACAGACCTAGTCCAGATTCGGACACCACACTGTATTAAGCCGCTACATGATGGGCCGGTAGACCGATTTTGTTTTACTGCAAGCGCGCGATGTCAAAAAGAGCACACAAAAGTAAGCACGGTTCGTTCCCTCAAGGAGTGTAAAAACTACTACTAACCATTATCAAGAACTAACTAATCAAGATTCAGTATTTCAAAGATTGTTGTACTAAGAAAATAAACTAACAAGTAGAATAAAGCAAATTTATAAGGAATTGTAATCAAGGATGTGGAAGTATTAGAGCTACGAAATCCGTTGTAGGTTAGGTTTTACTCATGTTCTATCACAAAGGTCACATTTAACTCATGTAAAATAGCAAACCTAGCTATCGAAACACGAAAGATATTTTTAGTTAAGAACAATAGACAAGAATTATCAAGAGGATATGTTTGTTCTCAACCTAAAGATAGAAACCCAAAGTACTAGAAATACATGGCATACATAGTCAAAGAATTATCATAAATCATTTATCACCAAGGTTCTATATGGATGTTGTTCAAGAATTCAACTATGAAGTATACATGGCCGACAAAAGACATTAAAAACTCATTAAACAAACAACCCAATCTTTAGAAACACAAACATGAAGTTGAGCTTTTATTTTTGAAACCTTTGTTTAAGAACACAAGCAATATGACCTACAAGTTCATCCTTCACCCTAAGAGGAGTTTATATAGACATAATTTTGTTCGAAGCCATAAAAAATGATATAAAGATCAATAATTTCAGCATATGAAAAATCAATCAAATAAAAATGGAGCTAAACCTAATTTCTTCCCTGAAAACGGCGTGCCTTTTCTTGAGTCTCTATTGTTGTTTATATGGTCGCTTATGTATAAAAGTACAAAATTAAGACCTAGCTGAACTGCAATGTCAAGGCCCAGTCCACTTCCTCCAAATTCCGGCCACACGTAATCTACATTCTATATCCATATAGACACCAATTACACCTATTTGGTTTCATTGCGACATTTTCTCAAGCATCAGACCCACGTATAGAGCACCAACTTCTATTCTCCGGTCTTACAACACCTTCATTCACCGGCAGCAACAGCTCCATTTGGACCCCCACTTCACTGCTCGAACTACACCAGTACCCCCAGAATTCAGACCTACACAATAAACCGAAATATCCTCCAACTTCAGCCACAACTCCTCCTATTTCATTTCACATCCAATCACAGTGAACCCCAAATTTGATTTAATGGCATATTTCCTGAATTGATCTCCATTACTTCCTTGAAGCTCAAAATTAACCAATGCCAACAAAACCCATTATAGATGACAGTAAATACACCTAACAACTAGATAAGGCAAATAAAAGATACACCTAACAATATCTGGGATATATACAAAAAGAATATATATGCAGTTACAGCCAAATAACAAACACAATAATGTCAAGATATATCATATCTTGACCATATCTTAACACCCCCCCCCCCCCCCAGACTCAAGGTGGTGGAGTACACATCTTGAGTCTTGAAATTAAGAATTGAAGACGAGCTGCAGAGTGAGTCTTGGTGAAAAGATCAGCCACTTGAAATTCTGATTTAACATGCGGAAGAGTGATTGTACCTTTCTTGAAATGATAACGAGTAAAATGACAATCTATCTCTATATGTTTTATACGCTCATGAAAGACATCATTGTGTGTAATTTGAATAGCATCCTTGTTATCACAATACAGTGGTGTGGGAGCAAAAATTAGAACTCCCATATCACTAAGTAGCCGCCGTAACCAAATGAGTTCAGATGTGGTGTGATCAAGTGCGCTATACTCTGCTTCAGCACTTGAACGAGAAACCACACTTTGTTTCTTACTTCTCCATGAAATCAACGAGTCTCCCAAGAACACACAATAGCCTGTAATAGATTTTCTATCCGTAATATCCCCAGCCCAATCGGAATCTGAGTAATCTTGAAGAGTGAGATCAGACTTTGATGAGAAACATAGACCTTGATGAAGAGACCCCTTGATATATCTTAGAATTATGAGAACAGTTGCATAATGAGTAGACCTTGGAGCATACATAAACTGACTGACTATGTGAACTGCATGACTTATGTTTGGTCTCGTAATGGTCAAGTAATTTAGACTCCCTACTAGTTGACGATACAGTGTTGGATTAGACAATAGAGTCTCATCTGTAGGACTGTATTTTACATTCAATTCAAGAGGTGTGTCAGTTACCTTATTGTCAGATAGCCCTGCACGCTGTAGAATCTCAGATGCATATTTGACTTGTGATGTGAAATAACCAGTGGGTGACATGCCAACTTCAATGCCAAGAAAGTAACTTAAATATCCAAGATCTTTCATCTTAAAACAATCACTGAGATATGATTCGAGTTCAGTAATACCTTGTAGATCACTGCCAGTAATAACCATGTCGTCAACATACGAGAGAAGAATGACAATTCCTTTTTCTGACGATCTGACAAACATAGCTGAATCACAGAAGCTTTGTGTAAATCCATACTGGAGAATTGCATTGCTAAACTTCTCAAACCAAGCACGAGGTGCTTGTTTGAGTCCATATAATGCTCGTCGAAGCTTACATACTTGATTAGGTTCATGAGGAAAACCAGGAGAAGGTTGCATGTAAACCTCTTCTTGTAACTCACCATGAAGAAACGTGTTTTTCACGTCCATTTGATGAAGCCTCCATTGTCGTGCTGCAACAACAACAAGTAATGTACGAACTGTAACCATTCTGGCTACTGGTGCAAATGTTTCTTCATAGTCAACACCATACTCTTGTGTATAACCTTTTGCAACAACTCGTGATTTACATCGTTCAAACTCACCATCTTACTTGGTCTTAACTTTATAGACCCATCTGCTTCCAACAACTGATTTTCCAGGAGGAAGGTCCACCATTTCCCATGTGCCTGCCTCTACATGTGCTTCCAATTCATCATCAATTGAATCTTGCCATTCTGGAATGGCTGCAGCTTCTCTGTATGTTTTTGGTTCATAAAATGAAAAAATAGAAGACAAGGAACAGTTATAGTCTGCATACTTAGCTGGTGGTCTTCGATTGCGAGGTGGCAAAGAATTTTCTTCAGAATCAGGATCTCGTTCCTGAGTTGCACTGTTAGGTTGAGTCTTAGAGTGGTCTTGGTCATCCGTATTTGGTGGATCAACAACTAGAGGAGATGGACTTTCAGGAGTAGATATAGGAAAAGTGCTAGGATTGGATTCACTAGGAAATGGATCAGAATAATTGAAAGATTCAAAAGATGATGATTTGTTGCTTGGAAGTGACCAAAATGGAACTTTCTCCCAGAATATGACATGACGAGAGACACGAAGCTTTCTATTTACTGGATCATAACAACAGTACCCTTTTTGTTCAATACCATAACCAAGGAAGACACATAAGACATTCTTTTGACCAAGTTTATGACGTTCACGTTCTGGAAGGAGTACAAAACAAGTTGAACCAAAGACTCGAAGCTCAGAATAGTTTGGTCTCTTACCATAGAGACGCTCATAAGGTGACATTCCTCCTATGACAGTTGTTGGGACTCTATTGATGGTGCAGACTGCAGTAAGGACTGATTCTCCCCAGAAATTTGAAGGAACTGAGCCAGAAATTAACTGAGTTCTAGCTGTCTCTATAATATGACGGTGTTTACGTTCTGCAGCTCCATTTTGTTATGGAGTTTCAGTACATGACAGTTGAAGAATTGTGCCTTGGGTTTTAAGAAATTCTTTGAATGGATTGGAAATATATTCCCCTCCTTGATCAACACGAAAAACTTTGATCACTTTACCAAACTGAGTTTTTATCATGGTTGAGAAATTAACATATAACTTAAGAAAATCTGCTCTAGAGCTGAATAGATATACCCATGTATAACGCGAATAATCATCAATAAAACTGACATAATACAAAACACCTCCCTTTGACATAATTGGATATTTACCCCAGACATCAAAATGTATAAGAGCAAAAGGTTCAGTTGAGACAGAAGTGCTAAGATTAAAAGAAAGAGCTGGTTGTTTTGCCAGTCTACAAGAGATACAATTTGGTTCTTTATCTAACCGAGTATCTCCTAGTACCCTTATTGATCATATATGAAAGACGAGAAAAGGAAACATGACCTAACCTAGAATGCCAATACATGAAGGGAGATATTGACACAGGTGCAGTGGGAGTAGCAGCTACGACATGACTTTTAGATTCCGCTGAGAGAGCAAGAGATTCAAGGAGATACAACCGACCAACTCTACGGCCTATCCCAACTAGCTTCCCAGTTTTGAGATCCTGTATAGCACAACCAAAAGGAAAACAATATGTGTTATAACCTTGATCACACAGTTGACCAACTGAAATAAGATTCATTGTAATATTTGGAACAAGAAGCACATCTGGTACATAGAAGTTATTTGAATTGTTGACCAAGCCTATATGACTTGCAGTTACTATTGATCCATCAGCAGTATGAATCTTAGGGGTGATGACAGGATGAAGACTTTCAAAAAACTTTTGATTAAAAGTCATATGGTTTGATGCTCCTGAGTCGAGAAACCATTCTATTGAATAAATACCTGAGGAGATAGAGAAGGCAGATGCAGATGTAGGGTTGTTACCAATTGAGAGTGATTGTTTAATCATCTCTTGAATATCAGCAAGGTTTGGTGCTGAACCACCACTAGGTACAACTAATGCAGATGAGGTTGTCGATGTTGCATATGGATCTGTTGCAGATGAAACTGGAGCTGCCGTAAATATGGTAGGTGTATTGAATTTGTTTCCTCCATTATCATTGATCCTTCTCATGTTTCTTGAGGTTGGTGAGGTGCAGAATCTAGATGAGTGACCAAATTCCTTACAATACCCACACTTTGTTGTGGGTGTGTCAGGTACTGAGGCAGCAGGTGATGTATTGGCCGATGGGAGATTGCAGTTCCTTGCCAAGTATCCAAAGGTCTTGTAGTTATGACACTGTACTTGAGACATATCACGTTGCACTTGAGCATTTGAGTTTTTTGGAAAATTGTTAGGGCTGGATCGTGAGGGCACAACAAATACTCCTGATATCTCTGGTGTGATTCTTTTCCTTGTTTCTTCTATAATAAGTTCAGACAAAGCAACTTCTTCTATAATAAGTTCTGACAAAGCAACTTCCACCGTGGGAAGAGGTGAACGATGAAGGACTGATGCCCTAACATACTCAAACTCATTACACAAAGCCATTAGAAACTGAACTAAACGTGTTTCCTCTCTATACTTCTTCCACAATTCCAAATCTACGGTCCATATTGGTTCCATGAGTGCTAATTGATTCCAGATTAAAGACATCTCAGAATGAAAAACATAAATAGACTGATCATGCGATTGTTTCATAGATATAATATCTTGTTCGAGTTTATACCTCTGAGGAAAGTTGATTTGGGTATACCTTTTCGAAAGAAAATCCCATGCATCTTTGACTACCTCAAAACTTGTGAGTTGCATGCTTATGGAAGGAATGATTGTGTTTCCAGTCCAAGTGAGAATCTTGTGATTGTTAATCTCCCATTCTTCTTTTGGATCCTTTTTCCGTGTTTCATTTTCTTTCCCTTTTTCAACAGAACTGCTTGCTGTAGGTTTCTTTTCTATACCATCGACATACTTCCACATACTATTTCCTTTAAGAAAACTCCTCATGAAGAATGACCAGTGATTGTAATTGGTTCCATCAAAACGGACAGTGATAGGTTGAGAATCTTCTCTTGACATGATTAATATGTTTTCTCTGGGTTGTATTTTCTCTGGATTGTATTGCAGCGGAAACTGGTTCTCAGATCTTTCCTAGCTCTGATGTCATGATAAACATGAGCATAGAGATTCTAATGTAGTTGTGAGAATAATTATTTGTATCTTCATTGATAGGCAAAAGCCTGATTTATACATGTTTACACAATTAGATAAGGCAAATAGAAGATACACCTAACAACTAGATAAGGCAAATAAAAGATACACCTAACAATATCTAGGATATATGCAGTTACAACCAAATAACAAACACAATAATGTCAAGATATATCATATCTTGACCATATCTTAACAGTAATAACTGATTTCGACATCAAAGACAATCGATCAATATCACTAACACACCATTCAAAACAGTGTGCTGCCAATTGCTTCTTTTTCTTCCCATATACTAGCAGCAACACCAATTTGAGTCAAACCCAGAAATCCCTAAAATTCATTGTAGTTGATGTTGACGGACTAGAACTTGCAGCGGCTTTCCAATCCCAATTGAATATAATCTCAGACGACCTTTAAAACCCCTATTGCAGAGCATAATCAGAACCTCACAGATACGTTGTTGTTGTTGTTGCAGAGACCTAAACTGACCACTGTTGCCCAATCCAACTGACAAACGGACGCAACTTGGTCTCTGCAATTTCTTTTCCCAATCGAGTATCCATACAATACAAAACTCTTCTCAATCTTCTATAATCGACCACCAAAACTGATTGTTTGATGCTTCATTTAACTTCAAAACCCCCAAATTTAATTGTTGTTGAGAGAAGCAATTGGCTTGAATTTCAACCCAAAAACCCCCAATATTCATTCTCGTCATCAATGCTTTAATCAATTCTTGACGTCTCCATCTCGGTTAGACTGCAGCTGCTCAAAATGATGCTCAGATCCCCTTTCTGTCAATAAGAACTCCAACAACTTGATTGAGAAATGAAAATCTCTTCCCCTTGTTTTGATACGAATGGGGTGCGTTGGAAATGATACCACGTCGTCCATTTTCTCTGTACTCAACATGTCCCTTTGTTTTTTATCCCACTAGTGGGCCGGGCTTGAGTGATGCAGACAACAAAATGCAATAACAAAGCAGCCCAACATAAGCTCTAGACTCCTTCAGTGCCACCAATAATTTTGGTTTTTCGGTACAAACGCCATTTAGCTTCTCGTTTAGCCATTTATCCTCCGAGTGAACGGATTTACTTATATTTCATGCAAACGACTTAAAACAATATTATTAGCTAACTAACGAGACCTAGTTAGTGTAAATGTGGGTATAAAAGCATCGCACTTACGTGCTTATCAAATTCCCCCACACTTACATTTTGCTAGTCCCGAGCAAAACAAGAAAAAAAATTATATCATCTACGCAGCTGGATATGGAGATAAGTCTGTTAAACAGCTAGACGAAACACTAAACAGTGGTTTAGAGAAGTCTGCTAAACAACGATATAGACTCAGAATGACCTGCTCAACAATTGGTCATGTTGTGCAAAACAATTATTTTTTTTCAAAAATTCCTAACAAGTGTGAAAACCTATAAAAATCTGAAGTGTTAACCACTCTCCCACACTTAAACATTACATTATCCTCAATGTAATTGAGTCATCCAACGTAAAATTTTAAAATGGGAAATTCATAACATGCAATTTGCAATAATCAAAACAAATAAAAGTAAAAGGGAACAAATCTGATGTTTTGACTCCCACAAAGCAAATGGTATCTGTTTCCCTGCTTGCACGCAACAAGTAATCTCAAACAAGGTTAAGATGAAGAATCTCAAACAAGGTTAAGATGAAGATCCAACGTAACCTGTCAAGCATATGCATAAAATCTAAAAAGTTGGGGATCAACCCAAAATATCAGTTTAGCTATAAACGTACACATGCAAACCTATCAACACCCAAAAATATATGTGAATCCATAAATAACTCACTCCTACAAACAATAAGTTCAGAATGTTTACTAGTTTTGATTCCCAGCGGGGACTCCCAATTGGGTTTTAGATCAATTGAAATATTGTCAGCGGATTCACTAGATATCGGAGGGAACAATGCATTAGCAATGTCAACGAGCATAAGATCACAAGTCTTGGCAAAAGGAGCTGACCAAACAATTTTCGTTTCTAATTTGTTATTGTGAATTACCTGACCATTATCCATATGTTCCATACTTATACTAGCATCTTGAAAAATACTAATAGTCGCACAAACAATTAGTTCGCCAGGCTCGACAAAATAAGATGAGAAAATATATGATGATTCAGTTTTTGTTAACTCTTTACAACCTGCAAAGTTTTCAGACTTGTTGTTGAGATTCTCATTGTAACAGTGAGTATAATCATTCGCACTATTGTTTATGGGTGAAAACTGTTTCTGCGGTTTTTGGTAAATTTGGGTGTGTGTGGATGAGAAACGAATCTAAACCCTAAACAAATGCACTGCACAGGAGTGCTTTCTGATTCGAGAGATCAATCTGTAAAATTCTGGCCTAAACCAAGAATGTCTGTTCCAGACTTGTTTCAGTCACAAAGTGAAGGAGATGAGGTTGATCTTAAGGAGGGAAGCGAAGAAGGTGTTGAGATTGTGAAGTTGTTGGTTGTTTATGACTTGTATCAGAATATCGAGCAGGCTTGCAATAATGTAAGCAATCAGCTCTGTGTGTTTGAATACGTTGTATCAACACTTGGTTTTTATCTGTTTTGGAAATAGGGAGGAAAACCTATTTATACAATCCATTGAGCATAACCCGCGTCTCTCTGAGAAGTGAAGGAAGTGGAGTGATGGAGTAGTGAGGTCGTGTTAGTGTCACACGATCAGTCTTTGCCCACTTCTTTCATCATCGCTAACCGTCCATATGTTCTTGACACATTCTTGTGATGGCGCGTTGCACGCTGCACGCTGTAAACCGCCAGAACAATACCCCAGTAAGTATCCCCCAATTTGTGACATGCTTGATGTCTCGAATGAGTGGATCGTGGGACCCACAGGGAGTAACATAGGATGCTAGGTTAAATAACTGAGTTATTTAGGAAATCGATATTCATGAAATATCGTGTATACTCTATGCATGTAATGCATCGAATATAATCAATGTGTATGAAGCATCGTTGTTTTAAGGTTTATCGGAGTAAGTCGCGGATTAAGCGTCTTAAAGCAGATGCATGCTTAACTATCTTCGAATGATAGCTCGGAGGCTTCACAGGCAAGCCCTCCCTTGGCCGATCACATGATGTGGTAGAGTGACAGATGGTAATCACCACGACACCTTATTGGCCATTTAACTCTTAGCCTGGGCTGCCTAACCAAGATGGTAGAGTTGGACGGACGAGATGATTTATGACGCTCATATGCGACCGTTGATGAAGTTTTAGGGTTTTGAAGAGGTGCGCAAGCATCACTCTTAAGTTTGGTCGAAACCAATCATGGGAGGCGTTTTTGGCATGACCGACCGGGGATGCGTGTAGATGGATTGCTGGTTTACATGTCCGTACCTCACTGTCTCATGAAGGCGCGATCTAGGCCACTCAATTTGACCGGTAAAGAGGAGTGTCTGAGATCGAATTTCGACAGGAATCCTATGCCGCAATGGATTCTTAAAGGGGCGCGACATGCCACCTTCAAGGCACACGAATCGAGGCATTCGTCCATGGCTTGTCTTAGTCGTCCAGACATAGAGATAGACGGGCCCATAGTGATCACGTTGATACTCTCTCGACTTCCTTAATCTATTCCTGCACCCTTCATCCAAGCTGGCGAAGATGGACGCTCGTGATTGATTAACGACACATGTAACATGCCGCAAACCCTAATTAGGGTTTTATATAGTTCACGCCCGTGCAACTTCAAACGATCGGTTTGGCAAGCTGCACTCCTCCTTTGGGGAGACCGATCGTGTGGGGACCACGTTGGGCCGGCGATGAGCACGTGTGTACTTGTCCCACGGTCCTAGGTGCGATCTAATCCCTTCAACTATGTTTGCGAAGTTGGATGGTCGTGATCAATTTAAGACACTAGTGGTGTTTCCACGGCTTTTAAAGCATCACGCCATCCATGTTTTGAGCGAACGTTTATTGCTCCATGGCTTGGTCGTGAGAGAGCCGATCACGTAGGTGAAAAGGGGGCCCATCGCGGGACGATCCAAGCCGTCCAACCATGCTTGCGAAGTTGGACGGTCGCGACCTCTTTGAGACTTTTTGGCAGTCTTGCGCATACTATCCACTCCATACCAACTCGACCATCCCTCTTCAAGGCTGGCGTTTGGCGGTTATTTGGGGAAATATTATATGTTCGACCAGCCAGGGCATAACGGGCCTGCTGGTGGTCATTGTGGTGGTAGCATGCTCCTGCTGAGGATCGTATAGGCTGGTTAAATCATGCGGCCAACCTGTGTGGTCGTGATTGTTTCTGAGACTGACACGCGCAGTCCATATTATGCTCAATCGGGCTAGTATAACACACCGAGAGAGATATGCTCAATCGGTCTAGTATAAAACACCGAGAGATATGGCCTCAATCGGGCTAGTATAACACACCGAGAGATATAGCCTGTACGTGTATTTCGTGCATGCCTCACTATTAACACTTGGAGATTTGTGTTACTCTGCTAAGAGCAACACTCAGTCGTCATGTCGCACCAATAATGAGGGTTCTGCGGGAACAACATAGGAAATACAAGGATAATCATGCATTAATTAATAATACTATGAATCCACAGAATATCGGGATTGTTGCTACATGCTTCGTTCTGGGTATATTTAATTCACAGAATACTGGGATTGTTACCACATGCTCCATTATAGGTGAATTAGTAAAGTGAAGAAGTATTCATCACTCAGATAGCTTTATCCTCCGCATGACGTCGGCATATTAAGTTCGGCTTTTACAATTTTAGCCTTGAACAAAAATCCACCATCAACATTAAGCCCCATGCCTAACACATAATGGTTACATTATTGTGGGGTAGGCATAAGATGGTGACAATTTTCATACTGAAATGACCAAAGTAAAGTAAATACATATTTACCGCATGGGAGAACACCGTCATATGCCTCAAACGTCCTGGAGCTGGTTGAGCTGTTCCTCTTTGACACCCGGTCTTTTCCGATCTTTAATTAGGGCTTGGAAGAAATCACGACTTGGTTGGGCGAGCCGCTTTGGTTTTCTTTGATTTCCTCTGCATATACCTGGACAGAGCTCGGCCCGTTTCTTGGACTGGGCGCGCGGTCTTCCATTATACGACAACTTTTCTCAAATACATCTGATAAGCATTGCATATCTGATAAGTATTGTTGGTCAATATCCCGAATCAGTATCCTTAATAGGTGGCAAGTAAAGACTCCATTTCCTCCTGGGATCCTGCTAGCTCGCGAAATATAAAGAAGACTCCGAGGACCTTCCTCCTACCGCATAATCGTTTTCCTCTATATCCCAAGTACTGCTCCGTGCTTATCTTATCTTTTGATTGACTTTGAAGTGTATCATGGAAGCGATTGGTGATGATCATTCTGTAACTTCTCCAGAAAAAAGTTTCGAAGTCAACAAGCTTGAGGCTGATACGCACGAGGATGTAATGGCTAAAATCGACCTTCCACTTCGCGAAGTCGGCAGTGCTATACAGAGGATGTCCATTCTGCATATGCGTATTTCCAGAGGACGTATCCATGCCCTTTCATCTTTGATCGACATGGAGGAGCAATGGAGGCATGATGAAGCGTCGCAAGTACCAGTGGGTGCAAGAGTTGAGAGGTTTGCAGCACACAAACAGCCTCCAAGTGAAGATAAGTGTGATTATCCAATCCATGACGGTGTGATAATCCTCGATTCTGACACGGACGAACCCGAGCGTCAGAAGGTGATCGGTACAATCTCCAATGTTGCGGTGTCCCTTGAGGAAGATACAAAAGTTATCCCTGTAGAGGGTGTTGAAGCGGAGAACGTTGCTGCAGAAATGTCCAAAGTGGAAGCCGAGGTAGATCCAAAGGGAGAAGCAGTAGCAACCCATGATGATGGTGTTGAAGCAGGCTCCAGTGGAGATGAAGACACAATTAATCTTCTTGATGACTAAATCTTCCTGTTCTTTCTCTTTTCTTCTTTTCTGAGTATTTTCTCGTGATTGGTGACATTTTCCCCTTGTATTCAGTGGCGGCTGAGTTCAAGGTCTTCTTCTTTGCTTGCTTGTTTTGAACAATGGTTTTTTATTTATGTTATTCTTGAGACAAATTATTCATTAGGACTGCATCTGAATCTCCTCAGACGCAATGGTGCGCCTTCATATGATTGTATGTGATTCTTGTGATAAAGGAAGTAATGCCATAATAAAACCACGAACCTGTTTGTGCTTTCCTGACGTGAGTCTGATTTGTTGAAGTAGACCACTCAAAGCACTTTCCTCCCTCCTCCCTTTTACATGTTCTATTCCTCCAACATAAGGCATAAGGATTTCTTTTAGGGTTTTCTTTCTGGATAATTATGATTTAGGACGACTCAGAATTTCGTGTCATGCCTAGGTGAAGAAATTTCTAAGGGAAATAATATTTTGATTACTTGAAAATTGAAACCCTAATAATTATAAAAGCAAGCAGTGCAATCATTTTGGAGGTACAAACATTGCATTAAAGGGAAATTGTTGGAGGAATTCCTACGGAGAAAACTGGGGCAAAGGGAGTAGCGTCGTGCTCTTAGGTGTTGTAGGGATTGAGCCATCATGAGTGAATAATCACGCTTTCGAGCTTGTCTATGTTGATGATCTTGCAATAGCCGCCCAAAATAACATCTGCTACCAAAAATGCCTCATATTCTTTTGCCGACAAATCAGATTGAGTAGTTATTTTCACTGCTACTTTTCCAACTTGAAACGTGGTTATGTTTGCTACCATATCTCTAATTTGAAACGAATTTGGACTGGGCATAACATCTTGCTCCTGGGACACGTTGTCTCTGACTGCTTCCAAGTTCTTGGCAAAGTGTTTAAAAGGACCGGCACTCCACTCACATCTCTTAGTAGCGGTCAGTCTGTTGGGAAAAATAAGTCCCCGAGGCCCAGCAGGAGGGTGATTTACTGTTTGTAAAAAAGGTTTTTCAATGAGACTTACTTGATCTGAAAATCTTCCAATGTATGACGACGGGCTTTCTCCAAGAAGTGCATCACATTTGCAAGTTGTTGATACGGCAACAAACGGTCTTCAAGATTCGATGGCTCGTTGGAGATTCTTTCAGGTACCGAAATCGGTAAGGGACGCGCCCCCATCACTGCTTTATTATCATGTATCCACGGGCGTCCCAGGACCATGTCGTAATTCGAACATTCTTTGACTATGTAAAATTTGGCCTGTGTTGGAGTATCACCGATTTTGACGCCAAGATCAATGCATCCATAGGCGTCTATGAATTCTCCTTATGATCTCCTGATCACGGTTGGGCTGCGAGTAGCTTCTTGCTTTGAAATTCTTGCGGCCCTTAGAGTCTTGACAGTGATGATGTTGAATTCGGAGGCTGCATCGATCAATGTGCTATCGAACTTGACATCCTTCAAATGAGTGACGGTCAAGAGTCCCCAGTTTCCCTTGCTGGACGTATCTTCCGAAAAATACTGAGGTTCCGAGACGGCTTCCTTTCCTGGATACAAACGCCTGCCTGACACGATATGATTGAGGGCTGTGAATATGTCTTGACGTTGTGCCTTGGAGAGGTATAAGATTTCGCACAAATGCTCCATCATAGATTGTACAGTCTTGGGAACAGAATTCCCAGAAATCATGCAGCTCCTAATAGGAAGAGGATCTCTATGAACACCTTCGTTTCCCAACTGGAGTTCTCCTGCCTCTATCTTCTCTCTGAAGATTTGTTTCAACTTGTTTCAGTCCTTGGTCGGGTGATGGAAAAATCTATGGTAGGGGCAGTACTTGGGGTCTGTCATGTCTTTCTCAGTCGACGGGGGTCTGAGAGGAGGCAACTTGATAGCGTCATCCTGAATCCATGCTTCCAAGAGTTCCATTACTTTATTCATTGGGAACGGGAATCCTGTATCTTCGGCTTCTTGTGCAGGAGTCTTGCCCGTTCCCTTTCGAAGTTGTGTGCGCTGGATCCGCACGCTTGGGTTGTTGTTCGGTTGCTGGAGCTTTCCTTTTTCCTCATTCTCCCACTACGCTCACAGAAGGACCAGTGTTATATTTCTTGTTGATGAGACGCCTGCTCCCTCAACTCTCACGTGGATCTTCGTTTTGAACAACTCTGGTTCTTTCCAACAACGCTGGGGCGGTTGTGGCTGAACGCTTGGCAGCTTCATGGAGCTCATAGAATGTTTGGAAACCCAGATTCTCTAACAAATCACGGTATATAGGTACCATCCTGTCAATGCACAACTCCACCAACTGGCGTTCGATGACGTTCGGATCGTGAAAATCCAATGCTTGGGTCCTGAACCTCTTGACGAAGTCGTTCGGATGCTCATTGTTCCGCTGAGAGACTCTCCCCATATCTGAAAAGGTGATATGCTCAGACACGAAGAAATATTTCCTGTAGAACGCGCTGACCATCTCGCCCCAGTTGGATATGTTGTTAGGTGTGATGTTGTTGTACCAGGTGTACGCCCTTCCCGTAAGTGATTTTGAGAATTCTTTCAGGCGGAGAACATGATTGTACTCATGATCACCCAAGTATTCCAAAAATCGAGAGATGTGTTCACGAGCATTACCAGTACCGTCGTAAAGGGTGAATTGATGGGAGGTGTATCCCATGGGAAGGGGAATCCGCTGCACGTCTTGTGGGTATGGAGGTTGGTGCTGGTGCATATCCACCGGATTTCCCTTGCCACGATTTTGAAGGAACCTCTCCAAGTCCTCACGTGTGATGAAGTTGGATGGATGGTCCCTATCCCTAGAACGATCCTGGTCCCTTTCTCTTGGACACTCAGCAGCAACACGAGCTCATTCGTCCATGTAGGCCCGCGCCGCCAGGGTACGCTCCTGGTCCATTTCTCTCAGATGCTCCGGAGCAACACGAGCTTCTTCGTCCATGTAGGCCCGCGCTGCTGAGGTACCTGCTCCAGGTGCGTTGAATGCATCCCCTGTTGGCTCCAGGGTCTGTCTTGGATCTTTTGGCAACCGATCAGTTAGTATTTTGAGGAAAGTGAGTACCTCTTTCTGAGTTGTATCCATGTCTGTCTGTGCCTTAGCAAGGATTTCTTGTCTCTCCATAAAATCCACCATGGTAATAGGGGGTTGTCCTCCTCTGGATCCTCCGACACCTCGTCCTGGGAGAGGAGTGGTAATCACCTTGGTGACAGACGGAGGCGTTACACTCGAAGAAATGCCGGGATTTGCAGCTGCTCTGGCTCTGGTGATAGGAGGCGTTACACCTAATGGAATATCTCCTCCTGCTAC
Organism: Papaver somniferum; assembly: GCF_003573695.1. Lineage (NCBI taxonomy): Eukaryota > Viridiplantae > Streptophyta > Magnoliopsida > Ranunculales > Papaveraceae > Papaver > Papaver somniferum. The sequence goes on from NC_039362.1 coordinate 145,871,058, forward strand.
GCTGGTGTTGGTGGTAGAGGACGTGATTCCACGAGATACATTGATCGTATTGGCATGTTGCACGGTAACACCACTAACCGGGATATCAACGCCGAGAGTGTTTTCGGCGCTGGTTCCGTCGGGATTGGTTGCTGATACGGACCTAAGATCCACCATTTTTGAAATCAGAAAAAATGAATTGGTATTGAAGAAATTGACCTCACAACCGAGAGATTAATCTCCCACTAAGGTCGCCAATTGTTTATGGGTGAAAACTGTTTTTGCGGTTTTTGGTAAATTTGGGTGTGTGTGGATGAGAAACGAATCTAAACCCTAAACAAATGCACTGCACGGGAGTGCTTTCTGATTCGAGAGGTCAATCTGTACAATTCTTGCCTAAACCAAGAAATGGTCGTTCCATACTTTCTTCTGTCACAAAGTGAAGGAGATGGGGTTGATCTTAGGGAGGGAAGCGAAGAAGGTGTTGAGATTGTGAAGGTGTTGGATGTTTATGACTTGTATCAGAATATCGAGCAGGATTTCAATAATGTAAGCAATCAGCTCTGGGTGTTTGAATACGTTGTATCAACACTTGGTTTCTGTCTGTTTTGGAAATAGGGAGGAGAACCTATTTATACAAGCCATTGAGCATAACCCTCATCTCTCGTGAGAAGTGGAGGAAGTGGAGTGATGAAGTAGCGGGGTCGTGTCAGTGTCACACGACCAGTCTTTGCCCACTTCTTCCATCATCGCTAACCGTCCATGTCTTCTCGACACATTGTTGTGATGGTGCGTTGCACGCTGTAAACCGCCATACCAATACCCCAGTAAGTATCCCCCAATTTGTGACATGCTTGATGTCTCGAATGAGTTGTTTGTGGGACCCACAGGGATTAGCATACGATGCTAGGTTAAATAACTGAGTTATTTAGGAAATCGATATTCATGAAATATCGTGTATACTCTATGCATGTAACGCATCGAATATAATCAATGTGTATGAAGCATCGATGTTTTAAGGTTTATCGGAGTAAGTCGCGGATTAAGCGTCTTAAAAAAACTGCATGCTTAACTATCTTCGAATGATAGCTCGGAGGGTACACAGGCAAGCCCTCCCTTTGCCGATCACATGATGTGGTAGAGTGACAGATGTTAATCACCACGACACCTTATTGGCCATTTAACTCTTAACCTGGGCTGCCTAACCAAGCTGGTAGAGTTGGACGGACGAGATGATTTACGACGCTCATCTGCGACCGTTGATGAAGTTTTAGGGTTTTGAAGAGGTGCGCAAGCATCACTCTTCAGTTTGGTCGAAACCAAGCATGGGAGGCGTTTTTGGCAGGACAGACCGGGCATGTGTGTAGACGGCTAGCTGGTGTACATGTCCGTACCTCACTGTCTCACGAAGGCGTGATCTAGGCCACTCAATTTGACTGGTAAAGAGGAATGGCTGAGATCGAATTTCGACAGGAATCCTATGCCGCAATGGAATCTTAAATGGGAGCGACATGCCACCTTCAAGGAACACGAATCGAGGCATCCGGCCATGGCTTGTCTTGGTCAGACGAACATAGAGATAGACTGGCCCACAGTGATCACGTTGATACTCTCTGGACTTCCTTAATCTATTCCTGCACCCTTCATCCAAGTTGGCGAAGATGGACGTTCGTGATTGATTAACGACATATGTAACATGCCGCAAACCCTAATTAGGGTTTTGTATAGTTCACTCCCATGCAACTTCGAACGATCGGTTTAGCAAGCTGCACTCCTTCTTTGGGGAGACCGATCGTGTGGGGTCCACGTTGGGCCGGCGGTGAGCACGTGTTTACTTGTCCCACGGTCCTAGGTGCGATCTAAGCCCTCCAACTATGCTTGCGAAGTTGGATGGTCATGACCAATTTAAGACACTAGTGGTGTTTCCACGGCTTTTAAAGCATCACGCCATCCATGTTTTGAGCGAACGTTTATTGCTCCAGGGCTTGGTCGTGAGAGAGCCGATCACGTAGGTGAAAAGGGGGCCCACCAGCGTGCGTACCAACACTTCACCGATCGATCGCGGGACGATCCAATCCGTCCAACCATGCTTGCGAAGTTGGACGGTCGCGACCTCTTTGAGACTTTTTGGCAGTCTTGCGCATACTAGACACTCCATACCAGCTCGACCATCCCTCTTCAAGGCTGGGGTTTGGCGGTTATTTGGGGACATAGTATATGTTCGACCAACCAGGGCATAACAGACCCGCTGTTGGTCATTGTGGTGGTAGCCTACTCTGCTGAGGATCGTATAGGCTGGTTAAATCATGCGGATAACCTGCTTGGTCGTGATTGTTTCTGAGACTGACACGGGCAGTCCAGATTATGCTCAATCGGGCTAGTATAACACACCGAGAGATATATGCTCAATCGGGCTAGTATAACACACCGAGAGATATATGCTCAATCGGGCTAGTATAATACACCGAGAGATATGGGCTCAATCGGGCTAGTATAACACATCGAGAGATATAACCTGTACGGGTATTTCGTGCATGCCTCACTATTGACACTTGGAGATTTGTGTTACTCTGCTAAGAGGAACACTCAGGCGTCATGCTGCACCAATAATGAAGGTTCTGCGGGAACAGCAGTGGAAATACAAAGCTAATCATGCATTAATTAATAATGCTATGAATCCACAAAATATCGGGATTGTTGCTACATGCTCCGTTCTGGGTGTATTTAATTCGCAGAATACTGGGATTGTTGCCACATGCTCCCTTCTAGGTGAATTGGTAAAGTGAAGAAGTATTCATCACTCAGATAACTTTATCCTCCGCATGACGTCGACATATTAAGTTCGGCTTTTACAATTTTAGCCTTGAAAAAAATCCACCATCAACAACTATCAACCATGCATACATGTTCACAAGTTTCATTCCGACAATTGATAACCGCATTCGAGGTAGCCAAAAAAGGTCTACCTAAGATGACATGAATCTTCCCACTAGGATTAGAAACAAGCTGAGTACCCAAAACAATAAAATCAACGGGATAAACAAAAGTTTCAACATGTATAAGAACATCCTCTACCACCCCTCTAGGGATTTTAATGGACCTATCAGCCAATTGGAGGGTAACTTTAGTGGGTTTAAAAGCACCAAGTTCTAATTGCACATACAAAAAATATGGCAAGAGATTCATATTGTCCCCTAAATCTAACAATGCATGTTCAATCCTGTGTTCTCCTATAGTACAAGCAATTGTAGGACAACCTGGATCCTTATATTTGGGTGGAGTTTTTTGTGTTATAATCGAGCTTACTTGTTCAGTAAGGAAAGCTTTCTTATGTACATTCAATTTTCATTTCATAGTGCACATATCTCTAAGAAACTTAGCATAAGAAGGAATTTGTTTAATTGCATCTAAGAGAGGAATGTTGACTTTAACCTGTTTAAACACTTCTAAGATGTCATTAGGACTAGCTCCTTTCTTACGAGATAATAATGCTTGTGGGAAAAGAGCGCGAGGAACATAAGAAATTTCAGAATTACCTTTCCCAGTTTCATCGGTTTCTTTTTTGTGTTGAAAGAGTAACCTGTGTAATAGTAGGCGGGTTCATATCTTGCACATTCTCCTCATGATCACGAATATGGTTATCCAGAACTCGTCCACTTCTTAAGGTAGATAAGGCTTGGAAATGATGAGTGGGCTTATCACCAGATGTGTTTACCTCAACAGAACCCTTGGAGTTGAGTTGTATTTGACTCAGGAACTGATCTTTGTCTTGCTTATTCAACTGGCTAGTAATATGATCTAGTTGTTGCTCTAAGTTCGCCATAAATCTTTGAGTAGCCTGCATAAAAAAATTCATATTTTCTTCCAAACTAGAAAAATTTTGGTCAGAAAAATCATTAGTAATAGAATATATATGTGTAATAGACTCAACATGCTTAATTTCAGCATTTCTTTCCAACAAATCAACTCTATGTAACATATCAGCAAACTTGTCCTCAGAGTCCAATTCACTGTCAACTCTGTGAACCCCCTATGCTACTAGTCATTGATCTTATGGGTTCTCTAGCCTCCCATTCTTGTGTTTTTTCGGCCATTTTATTTAAAAATTTATAACCTTATTCGGCAGTCTTATCAGGAAAATTACCACCACAAAATGATTCTACCATATTCAGAGTTTTGAAATCTAATCCCTCATAAATGATCAATATGAGCCTAGGAGTATCAAATCCATGGTGTGGACATTGTAGCAAGATATCATGGAACCTCTCTATATAATCATAAAGAGATTCTCCTTCTTGTTGTGAAAAACAATTCAACTTTTGACGAATGGCAATAGTTTTATGCGTAGGAAAGAATTTATACAAGAATAGATTAATTATGTCATTCCAAGTATCAATTGATGAAGGGTCTAATGCATTGAACCATGATTTTTCCTTATCCTTTAAGGTAAAGGGGAACAACCTAAGTTTAAGATGTTCATCAGCTAAGTCTTTAAATTTCATTGTACCACACAATTCTTAAAAATCTTTGATGTGGTAGTAAGGATTTTCAATCTCCTTACCATAAAATTTAGAAGTGCTTGAATGGTGCTTGCTATAATCTCATAGGTTGTTGTGGTGGTAGGCAAAATAATACATAAAAGTTGAGAGACTCTAATAGGGTACATATAGTCTCTCAAACTTTTAACCGGAGGGTTTGTACCCTTATCATCTGTTCTCGTCATGTGTAAAGGGTTACTTTAACAAGAAGGATAATTGTTATCTATCCCAACTACTTGGTAGATCTTGCATATGCTGACTAAATGCAGAATTCAGTTCAAACTCACCTTGCAAAAGCTTCGCGAGAGTTTCAGATACTTACTTTTCTGCCTATTTTGGAGAGACTCCAACTGCGTTCTTCGAACTAAGGTACCTAAACAAAATTAAGAAAACTACGTATAAAAGAAACAAAAAAATTCTAAAAGAAAAAGGAAAATAAACTACGTACATAAAATAAAAACTAAACTACGAGTAGAAAATAAACGATATCAATTAGAGAGTACTTTTCAACCACTCACCGGCAGCGGCGCCAAAAACTTGATGGGTCGGTAGACCGACTTTGTTTTACCGCAAGCGCACGGTGTCAAAGAGAGAACACAAAAGCAAGCACGGTACGTTCCCTCAGGGAGTGTGAAAACTACTGCTAACCATAATCAAGAACTAACTAATCAAGATACAGTATTTCAAAGATTGTTGTACTAATAAAATAAACTAACAAGTAGAATAAAGAAAATTTATAAAGAATTGTGATAAAGGATGTGGAAGTATTAGATCTACGGAATCCGTTGTAGGTTAGTTTTTACTCTTGTTCTATCACAAAGGTCTTATTTAGCTCATGTACAATAGCAAACCTAGCTATCGAAATACGGAAGATATTTTTATTTAAGAACAATAGACAAGAATTATCAAGAGGATATGTTTGTTCTCAACCTAAAGATATAAATCCAAAGTACTAGGCATACAAGGCATACATAGTCAAAGAATTATCATAAATCATTTATCACCAAGGTTCTATATGGATGTTGATCAAGAATTCAACTATGAAGTATACATGAACAAGACATGAAAAACTCATTAAACAAAGAACCCAATCTTTAAAAACACAAACATGAAGTTGATCTTTTATTTTTGAAACCTTTGTTTAAGAACACAAGCAATATGACCTACAAGTTCATCCTTCACCCTAATGAGGATTTTAGCTAGACATAATTTTGTTCAAAGCCATAGAAATGATATAAAGATCAATAACCTTAGCATATGAAAAATCAATCAAATAAAAATGGAGGTAAACCTAATTTCTTCCCTGAAAACGGCGCGCCCTTTCTTGAGTCTCTATTGTTGTTTATATGGCCGCTTCTGTGTAGAAGTCCAAAGAATTAAGACCTAATTGAACTACCAATGTCAAGGCCCAGTCCACTTCCTCCAAATTCCAACCACACACAATCTACATTCTCTGTCCATCTAGACACCAACTCCACCTATTTGATTTCATTACGACATTTTCTCAAGCATCAGACCCACGTCTAGAGCACCAACTTCTATTCTCCAGTCTTACAATACCTTCATTCACCGGTAGCAACAACTCCATTTGGACTCCCAATTCACTGCTCGAACTACACTAATAACCCTAGAATTCGGACCTACACAACAAACCGAAATATCCTCCAACTCCAGCCACAGCTCTTCCTATTTTATTTCACATCCAATCACAGTGAACCCCAACTTTGATTTCATGGCATATTTCCTGAATTGATCTCCATAACTTCCTTAAAACTCAAAATTAACCAATGCCAACAAAACCCATTGTAGATGATAGAATACACCTGTGTAATAACTGATTTCGACATCAAAGACAATCGATCAATATCGCTAACACACCATTCAAAACAGTGTGCTGCCAATTGCTTCTTTTTCTTCCCATATACTAGCAGCAACACCAATTTGAATCAAACCCATAAAAATCCCTAAAATTCGTTGTAGTTGCTGTTGACGAACTAGAAATTGCAGCGGCTTTACAATCCCAAATGAGTATAATCTCAGACGACCTTTAAAACCCCTAATACAGAGAATTATCGGAACCTCACAGATGTGTTGTTGTTGTTGCAGAGACCTAGACTGACTATTGTTGCCCAATCCAGCTGACAAACGGACGCAACTTGGTGGCTGCAATTTCTTGTCCCAATCGAGTATCCACAGAACAGATTTATACAATACAAAACTCTTCTCAATCTTTTATAATCGACCACCATAACCGATTGTTTGCTGCTTCATTTAACTTCAAAAAACCAAATTGAATCATTGTTGATAGAATCAATTGGATTGAATTTCAACCCCAAAACACCACAGATTCATTCTCGTCATCGCTGCTTTAATCAAGTAAAGCACGTAAGTGCGCTAAGCACGTAAGTGCGATAAGCACGTCTTGATAAGCACGTAAGTGCGATACATTTACACCCATAACTGCATTATCTAGGACTCATTATTTTACTAATAATAATGTTTTAAGGCTTTTGTAGGAAATACAAGTAAATCTGGTAACCCGAAGAATAAAACGGCTGAAATTAGACTTATGCGCGTATTTGACCAATCAGAGCCGGTCAAAGAACTATGGACGGTCGTGGCTAATGGAATGAGATTAGGCTTCGAATTAATTGGGCATAATATTTTGTTCGTGGTGGAATTACAAGAATATGGCGACATTAATTAACTTCATTTCTACTTACTATACTGGTTCTGTTTCCATTTCATTTATTTAATGGATTATATAATGCATGGAATGTGATTTACTACTGAGCACTAAATGTGGAAGATCTTTGAAGAGAGTATATAAAGAAATGGAAAAAGTCACGTGAAAGATGCTTTGAGATATGATTCAAATGGGTAAAGTGACGACAAAAGATATATACATTCCTTATTTGTGATATTTTGGATGTGTAATAATATCTTTGGACTTTTGGGAAGTAGACAGTGGTTATATAATTGGAGTGTCAACCATGTAACTGGGGGTTCTCGGTTGGTGGTCTGTTCGGGGGGGATTCAGATAAGAGGAGGCAGTTTCGGAGTTCTTTGGATGGGGTTCTATCGATGGATTTTCTGTCGGCAGACGACTGTGAAGGCTTGAGAGTTGAAAACAATCAAGGACGAAGAAGATTCCGTCTTTATTTCGGTTTAATCTTCTAACTCTCTTTTTGTTCAATACTTTTATAGATTTTTAAGAAATCTATGCCTATGTGTTGCTAGTAATTTGTAACTAGGGTTTTATGGTAGAAACCATTTCAAGCAAAGACCATTATGAAATAGTTTGGATTGATTTGGTATTAGGCTATTTTGAATAGAATTGTCGAAATCCAATTTTTATGATTTATTGATTTTATAAATAGTATTTGTTATTGCTCCACCGGCTTTGTACGAAGTAAAAGCCTAAATGCATAAATGTATTTCGTGTTCCAAGTTTATTTGTTACGGTATTTGATAATCCATGCTTAGGTTAAATCATTTGATGGGTTATGCTTAGACGACACAAATAGTGATTGTGAACCGATAATTATGTTTCCAATAATCTTCTTGTCATTGTAATTTGACAGTCCATGCTTAGGAAACTCTGATGGGTTATACTTAGGAGACGCGAGTTTATTAACGATAATTATAACAATAATAGGTGTTGAGATAGAACGAAGATTTAAATGCATATTTGGAATTCGAATGCATTTCGGTACTCAACTATAAATAGTGGTGGATACCATAGAACCTTGGTTACCAACTCTTCCATTGATTTCATTTTGTTACTTTAGTTTATTCTTCTGTTATTATTCTTCTAAAAATCCCAAAACATTATTGCTGGTTAGTTAATTAGGAATACTGATTATTGATATTTCCACCGCTCCTCGTGGGAACGACCCGTACTTGCCTCTGTCTACTAGTTGGACACCGTGCGATTGCGGTTATCACATATAAGGGTTTTCCCAGAATCCTATCAATTTTGGCGCCGCTGCCGGGGAGCGGTTGTGGAATATTGTAATTGGTATTTTGTAAATATTTTTGTTTTTTTATTATTTTTTCTGTACATAGCTTATTTTTTATTTTATTTTTATATTTTCTTTTAGTTCTTTTTACATAGATTATTTGATTTTCATAGGTACCTTAGTCTGAAGAGCGGCGATTGGAGTCAACAACTGGCCTAAAGTAAGTACTCGATATTCTCGCAAATCTTTTGCAAGGTGAATTATTGAGAATTACTTTGTATAATGGTTTCCAGCGAGTTGACTTCTTTTATAGCTTTTTGGAATCTTACAAAAAGAGCTGAGACAGAGGATTCATCTGATATTTCACATGACGAGTATGCATATGCACCTTCTCATTATCAAGAACCTGCCAAGTGTGTAAATAATGATTGGAATTATTCTCATTGGTATGATCATTCCGGACCTTGTGAAGGTTATGATCGTTACCAACCTTACTCTGGTTATGAGCCACAATTTGTTGATTCCAATTATTATTCATACACTTCTCTGTCACAGTATGGGAGAGATGATTTATCTTACTGGGACCCATCTGCATCACAACTATCTTTGTTATAACGCCTCAATATTGACATTGCTGAACAGACCAAAGCTAATGAGTTATTTTTTGCCGAGCTTAGTAAAAGCCATGATTATATTACTCAACTTGTTGTACAAAATGTTTTATCGATTGCTCAACTAACACAGTCGGTAAAAGATTGTGGTCTTACCGAGGATACAAGTTTTAATATTTCTAGTACTCTTGATATTTATTATGAAACCGCTTTAGATATGAATCAATCTGTATGGAGAATGATGATGAACTTGATAGTTGTGATCATAGGAATAGAGACATTGTCATACCAAGTGAAGGTGGTGTATTTAGTCCAACTCTTGATCGTGTTTATGATCACTCTCCTATTCAAAAGGATGAGTTTAGGACTGAGGACACCATTCTTTTAGACAGTGGGACATATCAGTGCTATAACAATGATGCCTATGAAGAATGCGTTAATTCCGAAGAAACTATAGTTAAGACTAACGACTTAGAGACATTACACTCTATCTATAAGGTTTCTTTTAATCATCTTTATTGTGATATTCTTATTGATTCCTTGGTTGATGATGACTTAGTACAGGTTTGCAAATCTAATGGAGAAGCTAATATACCTAGAATTGTTAGCACAACTTTTCGGAAGATTCCTAATTTTGGATTAGAAATGCGTGCTTCTCCAGTATTACTAGATTATTTTGCATCTCGTGACTTCTCTTTGCCTGTGCATGTCTCCCAAATGGTTTCAGTTCCCACCCACAGTAAACCACTTGGGTGGGTAATTCTTGTTACTGACGATTTATCCTTTGCAAAAACAAGGTATGTGGGCAGCTCTTTCCTTTTGATAATCTCTATATCTTTACGTTGCTACAACGAAGATCTGAGGTTATCACTGGTTGTATATATTATTCTTTGGGTTGATCCCCAACTATTTAGGTTGTTGATATATGGAGAATCCTTTATGTATATTCCAGTAGGTAATTCTATTTTCTTATTTTATTTTTATTTGTTTATTGTCGCATATTATGAATTTCCCGTCTTAAATTTTATGTTGGATGACTCAATTACATTGAGGACAATGTAATGTTTAAGTGTGGGGGAGTGGTTAACTTTTTCCTTTTTCTTTTTCAGGAATTTTCTTGCAATTTATGACCAGCTGTGGAGCGGGTTTATTGTAGGTTTGCAGGTATATTATGACCAGTTGTGTAGCGGTTCTAAAAAAAAAGATGATCAGCTGTGTAGCGAGTCTTAAAAAAAATAAAAAAATATATCATCATGGTTTTTAGGGTTATGACCAGCTGTGTAGAGGGTCTTGTGTATGGTATTTATCATGACCAGCTGTGTAGCGGGTCTTTTGTATGGTATTTTCTATGACCAGCTGTGTAGCGGGTCTTGGTATGGTATTTCAAATTTTCATTTTATGACCAGCTGTGTAGCGGGTCTAACTCTCTCTTATGATATGACCAGCTGTGTAACGGGTCAATTTTTTTGTTTTGCTCGGGACTAGCAAAATGCAAGTGTGAGGGAATTGATAAGCACGTAAGTGCGATACATTTACACCCATAACTGCGTTAGGTAGGACTCATTATTTTACTAATAATATTGTTTTAAGGATTTTGTAGGAAATACAAGTAAATCTGGTAATCCGAAGAATAAAACGGCTGAAATTAGACTTATGCACGTATTTGACCAATCAGAGCCAGTCAAAGAAATATGGACGGTCGTGGCTAATGGAATTAGATTAGGCTTTGAATTAATTGGGAATAATATTTTATTCGTGGTGGAATTACAAGAATATGGCGACATTAATTAACTTCATTTCTACTTACTATACTGGTTTTGTTTCCATTTCATTTCTTCAGTGGATTATACAACGCATGGAGTGTGATTTACTACTGAGCGCTAAATGTGGAAGATCTTTGAAGAGAGTATATAAAGAAATGGAAAAAGTCACGTGAAAGATGCTTTGAGATATGATTCAAATGGGTAAAGTGCCGACAAAATATATATACATTCGTTATTTATGATATTTTGGATGTGTAATAATATCTTTGGAATTTTGGAAAGTAGACAGTGGTTATATAATTGGAGTGTCAACCATGTAACTGGGGGTTCTCGGTTGGTGGTCTGTTCGGGAGGGATTCGGATAAGAGGAGGCAGTTTCAGAGTTCTTTAGATGGGGTTCCATTGATGGATTTTCTGTCGGCGGACGACGATACTGTGAAGGCTTGAGAGTTGAAAACAATCAAGGACGAAGAAGATTCCGTCTTTATTTCGGTTTAATCTTCTAACTCTCTTTTTGTTTAATACTTTTATAGATTTTTAAGAAATCTATGCCTATATGTTGCTAGTAATTTGTAACTAGGATTTTATGGTAGAAACCACTTCAAGCAAAGACCATTATGAAATAATTTGGATTGATTTGGTATTAGGCTATTTTGAATAGAATTGTCGAAATCCAATTTTTATGATTTATTGATTTTATAAATAATATTTGTTATTGCTCCACCGGCTTTGTACGAAGTAAAAGCCTAAATGCATAAATGTATTTCGTGTTCCAATTTTATTTGTTACAGTATTTGATAATCCATGCTTAGGTTAAATCATTTGATGGGTTATGCTTAGACGACACAAATTGTGATTGTGAACCGATAATTATGTTTTCAATAATCTTATTGTCATTGTAATTTGACAGTCCATGCTTAGGAAACTCTGATGGGTTATACTTAGGAGATGCGATTTTATTATCGATAATTATAACAATAATACGTGTTGTGATAGAACGAAGATTTAAATTCATATTTGGAATTCGAATGTTTTTCGATACTCAATTAGAAATAGTGGTGGATACCATAAAACCTTGGTTACCGAATCTTCCATTGATTTCGTTTTGTTACTTTAGTTTATTCTTCTGTTATTATTTTTTTTTTTAAATCCAAAAACATTATTGCTGGTTAGTTAATTAGGAATACTGATTATTGATATTTCCACCGCTCCTCGTGGGAACGACCCGTACTTGCCTCTGTCTACTAGCTGGACATCGTGCGATTGCGGTTATCACATATAAGGGTTCTCCCAGAATCCTATCACGTCTCCATCTCGGTTGGACTGCAGCTGCTCAAAATGATGCTCAAATCCCCTTTCTATCAATGAGAACTCCAGCAACTTGATTGAGAAATGAAAATATCTTCCTCTTGTTTTGATACGAATGGGATGCGGTGGAAATGATGCCACGTCGTCCATTTTCTCTATACCCAACAGGTCCCTTTGTTTCTTTATCCCTCTAGTGGGCCGGGCTTGAGTGATGCAGACAACAAAATGCAATAACAAAGCAGACCAACATAAACTCTAGACTCCTTCAGTGCCACCAATAATTTTGGTTTTTCAGTGCAAACGCCATTTAGCTCCTCGTTTAGCCATTTATCCTCCGAGTGAACGGGTTTACTTATATTTCCTACAAACGACTTAAAACAATATTATTAGCTAACTAACGAGACCTAGTTAGTGTAAATATGGGTATAAAAGCGTCGCACTGACGTGCTTATCACTACAGACTCTAGCCTAATACAAGTTAACTTTGGACTGGGATGTAGTTGAGACCTAACCAATCTCACACTGATTAAGGTACATTCGCATTCCTCACGCCTATGAACCCCAGCAGGACTCTACGCACTTGATTCCCTTAGCCGATCTCACTCACAACTAAGAGTTGCTACGACCCAATGTCGAAGACTTGATAAACAAATGTGTGTCCCGTAGAAAAGTCTATTAGAATAGATAAATCTGTCTCCCACAGAAATACCTACGAAGTTTTTGTTTCGTCTTTTGATAAATCAAGGCGAACATGAACCAATTGATAATCCGGTCTTATATTCCCGAAGAACAACTTAGAAATATCAATCACCTCTCAATAACTTAACTATATGGTAATAGAACAAGTTATTGCGGAATCAAAAAGAATGAGACGAAGAGCTTTATGATTACTTTTTATATCTTACATATCATAGATAAATCTCGAGCAGATGTTTGAGAAGATAGTACTCAATACGATATAACAAAGTAAGATCAATACATGCAACTACAGAGAAAATGGCTGGGTCTGGCTTCAGAATCCCAATTAAGTCTTTAAGTCGTTTAACCTATAATAATGGTTTTACGAAAAACCTAGATTAAAGGAGAATCGACTCTAGTCGCAACTAGTATCACACAAGAGGTGTGGGGATTAAGTTTCCCAGTTACCAGAGTTCTCCCTTATATAGTCTTCAAATCAGGGTTTGATAACTTTGGAACAAAACAATCAATATTCACCGTTAGATGAAACATGATTCAATATTCAAGCTAATATGTTTCCACCGTTAGATGGTCCTTGCTTGTTACACACAAATGAAATATACCTTCATTTAGATATGGGTAACAGTACCTAAACGTGTATATTGAGTTGGCTCAATAACAGTTAACCGAAGATGGCCAAATGAACACTTTTCTCTTAACCTTGTTCATCTTAACACTTCTAGATCAATTGATAATCAAATGAATCTTATTGTGTTATTCATAGAGTTTTTCAATTGTTTATATTCTCATAGAAGTATACAAGACATAATTAAAGCAAAATCAGATTGATTCAAAAGAATCAGTTCATGAACATTTTAGCCACGGTTTGCAAAGATTACATTCCTTAATTTATAAATGTATTTTTTCATGAGTATGAAATCATACTTAACCAATTTAAGAACTTGAACCACTTAAGTTTGCAAACAGGTACGCGAACTTAAGTTACAGACATTTGTCACAAGCCGACAGTTTGCAAACGGGTACGCAAACTTTAGCTCCGGACCGAACTCAGTTGAAACCGTTTGCGAACGGGTACGCAAACTTGGTTCTCGGACTTCAACAGTTAAATCAGTATGCAAACAGGTATGCAAACTTCCGATCATGAATTCTGTCAAAACAGTTCGTACACTAAGTATACAAATCGTAATGTATCCAGACATGGGTTTAACTCCAAACTCTCATTTCAATCGTTGAAACATTCTTATAAGACGACAATAGTTGTCTCAGACAAACAATTAGCTTATAAGCAATTTTCAAGTGATCGAATGAAAAATAGGAAACATTCCGAGCCTACATCAAATGAATATCTCACACAAATCATGTAAGATATTACCAGGTAATTTTCACATGATATTCTTTTGACTTTCGTCAAGAATAATAATGAACGTGGTTAAAGAAAAAAGCTTTCCAACACATATTTAGAGAAACATATAAGCGAGTTAAACTCAGATTGAAATATCAAATGTGTATAATGTAAAGCCTATATAGTTATACGACTTCTGTCTCAATAGGAGATAGAATTGAATAGACTTCTGAGTGATAAATGAGTTCAAGTCTCCACATACCTTTTGTTTATGAAGTTCCACAAGATCCCCTTAGTAGTTCTTCGTCTTCAATCTGATGAACGCCGTGAAATTTAAAGCTCAACTATGCATTCTATACTAATCCGAGACATAGATATAAGTAGACTAGAAATTAAGACTTATAGTTTTGACAACTAAACTTGACAAACAAGCTTGAGATAGCAATGCTTGCGAGTTCGACCGAGTAGTGCTCTAACACAAGGTATTGTGTGTAGAATCCCTGGAAATCAGTCGTGACGTTGTAGATGAAGATTCCGAGAAATTTGAGGATATTAAAGATGATCTTTGATATAAACTGTTCAAAGATCTAGTCAGAAAATAGATAACAATGTATTAATTTATTTCGATATTTGTATAAGGTTTATTTTGAATAAAGCTATCAATATTATTATTATGAATGAAAAATAATAACTCAAAATTAAGAATTACAAAGGGGTAGTTGGTAACCTAGCAACAAGCTGGGCATCAATACCTTTCTGGATAACCAACCCTAATATATGAAAAAGGAAACTTCCATGACCATTACATGCATCAAGATTAGCTAAGCAATTCTTAAGTCTCTTCAAAAACACGTGTGTATCCCATGGTCATGGCTTGGGGGTTTCGGATTTCACTACCTTAGGTGAGCTTGGTGAGGATAGTTTCCGATTACATAGCCTGTGTATGAATGTTTATATTTTTGCTATGTGATTTAGGTTTTATGAGATGTCTGATTTCGGTTTTTATTAACCGTAATATTCGATCTCATATGGTGTAACCCTTATGATTTGTGTGGATTTTTGATTTAGCGGGATTAAGTTCTAGCCCATGTTTGTAGGCTTTATCAAAAGATCATAAGGTTTTACGATTGAAACTCATATGTGAAAAGTCACAATATGTTGATATCAGTTTATGCTTACATAAATTGTGTTTAGCATACAATATGTGTGTTCGGGTTTTCAACTTTTGCTATTGGCACGCATTAGTTTAAAACCGATTCAACCTTTCTCTGGTAAAGGTTGCTTTTGTTGTTGTTCTTGCGAGAGGATGACAACACACAGGGGAGAGTTCTTATTTAAACTTGCGCTTAATGGTATATCTTTATGGGAAGAAGTGGCTTTGGAAATTGAGGTAACGATTTTATTTGTTAGTTAATCGTTTTTCCTGTTTAAAAAAAGCCTGTTTATATTGCATATATTTTGCTTTTGCTTAACAAAACTTCGGTACAATTGATATGTTCTACTATTGTGTATGGATTGCTTTATATGATTCAATTGTTTCCGGTTAAGAAAAACTGTGTCAATTTATTGACTTATGATTTGGTATCTTCTTTATTGTTTGGTATCAAATGTTATTGCTTAACGAAATTCGGTGCAATTGCGGTACTGTAATATATATGCTTCAATTGCTTTCAGTTAAGAAAAACAACTGCAAGTCAATTTATTTTGGGTTTGTATCTATTATTTTTGGCTTAATAAAATTACCGGGTCATTTGTTTAGTCCAATTGATTACGAATAAGAGAAATTGAGTTAATTCTGATCTTAGTTAGACTTATCAATTGGAGGATTCGGTTATTCAAGTCTAATTGAATGCCTTGGAAAGAAAAACTAGTTAACTAACATAATGTTTGTCTTGTATAAAGGGAAAGGTCTAAGTTATTTTATGAAATAATTAGAGCATGATGAGAGAAATAAAGTTAATTTTGATCTTTATTTTGGTCTTATCGAAACAAGCGATTTTACATACTCAATCGGTTCAACAGTAGAATTAAGTATCTTGGTCGATTTGTTGGACTATATGGAACATTGCTTCGGGAAATTGTTTCCTTGATAACATATTGAAACTAAATTAATTTTTTAGTTTCGGTTTTGATATTGGTTATCTAAAATGGTATGCGAAACCTTTGTGCTTAACTCTTATAGGTTGCACAAGTCTTATAGATTTGTAAGATCCTTTTAGTTTGTTCTTTATTTGCTCGAACCTTTGTTATTTTGTGACAAAAATGGGGAGAAATATATGGAATAAACAAGTGGTTTTTAATCACTAGGAAAGGACAATTGTACTTAAACGTTATATCTAACGAAAGGGTAAAGTAGTGACTAAGGGGGATAAACATATCATCAAGTTGTGTAGTATTTTTGACTACAAAAGGGAATAACAAAGATTTTCTGATTGAATATACACCTAGCTTGCCTTTAGGGGGATTAAAAGCTTTAGTTATTCAAATGTCAACAACGACATTTATTTATTGAATATATGCAGGTCATTGTGCCGTTGATACTTGGAATCAAGCGTACGAGGAATGAGTTATTCAGTAGTTCGTTTAGCACCATATGTAATAAGAGTTTTGTCACTAAAATTGACAAAGGGGGAGATTGTTAGAGCATAGCTCGGTTGAACTCACCAGTATGACAAGGTTGGTAGTCATATTTTAGTATCAAAACTCATCTAGAGTCGCTTGATTAAATAATAGAGTCAACTTCATTTAGGTTAGACTAGAAAGTTTAGGAATGTTGAGACATACAAATATTACTCTGAAGACCTGAAGAATGAGAAGAAGTAACGACTACAACGACGACATCATCCTTTCACTTGAGGTTAGTGATATTGACTTGATCTTGTTTCAATTACTAACATATCTTTCAGCTCGTGCTATATTGAAAACATAACATGCGAAGCTGTATATATTGTATATACTCCTGTGATGAAACTTGGTCACAATAGTATGATCAAAGTATCAAGGAAGCATAGTACGAAATATACATAAAAGCTTATCTTTTGGAACTTTGTAAAGATGAAATCGACATAATCTATTGTATATATTTAGTTAATCATGTGTGCATCATACAAGTATGATTTCATCCTAGAAAACTATGTATCTTTACATTAGTTTAAGGAAGTAGATGTATGAACTTGTTTTCATAATCGAAAGGGAAATCATGGTTGGTCTTGTTATTCTTTGGATATCTTTTTTGGATGACCAATAGAGTTAACAGTGGTAGAACTTATCTTGACTATGTTAAGACTTGAGGTATAACCGGTCACAGCCTATAATGAGTAGCTAATTAGAATCGGTAAATTAGTATAACCGGCCACATGTTATGTTGGGATGCTATATTTAACCGGTCACATAAACACTTTGGATCAAAGTGTAACCGGTCACATGATATATTGAAGGTTAGTGGTAATCGATCACATGATAACCTCGGGAAGCAAAGTGTAACTGGTCACATAGTTACCTTGGGAAGCAAGTGTAACCGGGCACATGACGTATTCGGGAAGCAAGGTGTAGCCAGTCTCATAACCGATTACAAACTATCTTGGGAATCTTATTGTATCCGACCACAACATTCTTTGGAGTGATGGTATAATAGGTTTATGATCTAAAACCGTGGTTCAGATATTTCTTCATGTTGTGTGTGAATTAGGGTTGAAGGGTTTACCAAGATGAGAAGCTTCATGATGTCGACATATTTGAACATGTACATAACTATTATTAATTATTGTTCAAAGATATTCCTTGATGCTCAAGGTTATCCTGCACCGAAATAAATTGAAAAT
The DNA here is from genome assembly GCF_003573695.1 of Papaver somniferum. Classification (NCBI taxonomy): domain Eukaryota; kingdom Viridiplantae; phylum Streptophyta; class Magnoliopsida; order Ranunculales; family Papaveraceae; genus Papaver; species Papaver somniferum. The sequence goes on from NC_039362.1 coordinate 145,889,081, forward strand.
CTTTTAATTAAGGTTTTTGGTTTTATGTGCTCTAATTATCAACAATTAATGCATATCTCTAGAGAATAAAAATTAATAATGTGCATTTACTTATTAGAGATTTTCTATGAGATATTTCGGGAATATTGAACTACATTTATTGGAATTAGGAAAACCGAATTTGGGCATTCATTGCATATGTTAAGAATAATTTTGTTTTTGGAAATTCCTTGGTGTCCAAACAACCTTGGTCTATAAATACCTACGTTTTCATTTATAACAAAATATCTTAAGAGCCAGGCAAACTTCATTTCTTGTTGTTTCTGGTGGAGCCATCTATTTGGAGAGGAAAGTATCCTAATTAGGTGAAATCCCTTACGACCGCTCGTTTAAATACTTTTGTGGAATCAAGAAGCTCTGTGAGGACCGTTGGTGGGAAACTAGATAATTGCAGTTTTATTAGTTTTTGATTATTGATTTGATTGACTAACAGTTGCTGAAACTTTGATTGCACCTAGTTTGTTTAATCTTGAGAATCTTCTCTTCTGATATAAGATTCATTCAGACTAGATCAAAGTATCGACGGAATCTTTAGAACTATTGTTAGATCTAAATACATCTCAATTGTTAACAGACTCCATTATGTGCGTGATTGATCACAAGAGGATTCAAGTGTTATTGTGCAGGTTTTTGAAGGCAATAAAAGATTCAAAGACGAAGAAGAATTCTTATTAGTTTTCGTATCTTATGGATTTAGTGCACAAACCTTGATCGGCTGGGATCCAACTAAAATCAGTTTATCTTTGATAGACTTGATTGATTGGTTGCGTGAGATCGACATCACTTTATAGTTTCTCTCTGAGATCTATATTGATTGATTGCGAATCTAGAAATTGATTATCTCGGTAATTAATATCTAGATTGATCTAACCAGACAAAGGAGTTTATTAGATTAAACATAAGATCCTTTGTCAACAACTCACATATCTTCTAGAAAGATTGATTATAGTGGTTACCAAACAGATTCTTCCTTTGTTGTTTAGAATACGATCCAAAGGACTTTCTATTCACGTGCGTGACTCTAGAAGTCGAAGGCGCAGAGATACCAAGGGAACTAAGTAACCAGGGGTAGTCCGCTTGGTCTCAACTATACGAAGTTGGTATTTGTTTTTGTATAACGGATTAATTCTGAGAGTATTCAAAACTGGACTAGGTCCCGGGGTTTTTCTGCAATTGCAGTTTCCTCGTTAACAAAATATTGATGTATCTTTTACTTTGTTTTCCGCATTATAATTGTTATTACAATTAAGTAAAATATACAAGTACGTTAACTCCGTAATACTTGATATTGATCCTATAGAGTTTTGGTTATTTCCGAACCTATTATCAAGTACACACTTTGTTGTCGTATCGTCTCGATCTTGTATCCATAGTCAATCGCACAAGTAATCTAGCTGTTGTATTGTCTCGATCTCGTATCCATAGACGATCACATGAAGTGTGAACCGAATTGTTGTATTGTCTCGACTTTGTCCATAGACGATCACATTCAGAAGAGGACTTATAAGTTGATAAATAAAATATTGTGGTGTATTTGGGTACCCTCGTCTTTTCACATATCATGAAAGATTTCATTTTCGGTTCATGTTACGTACTCGAGGCCCATGGTTTCTTTTTTTTGTTTATCCACTAATCATTTCAGATATTTTACTTGTTTATTTTTTGGTCAAAAACATATGAAAATATGGTTTATTTTCAACTGTATTATCATATTATTGTTCGTGTATTTTAGAAGGATTCAGACACAACATTTGTTATCAGTTTATAATTACTTTAAAAAAACTCATGGCTTTGACATGGACTTTTCGAAAATGACTGATCGAATGTAGGAACTGCAAGTTAGAACTTAGACACACGCGGTTACTACATCCTACAAATGTCTGCAAACAACATGAAATAAACATCCGCAAAAAATGGTCATTTGTATGCCTAAATTTTTTAATATGATTCAGGAGTGTTGAAGATATATATATATATATATACATTTACGAAAAATGTTGTCTTTACTTATTTTATTAAACTTCTACCAAATCATCAAATCATTGAGTTCTTTTTAGGCATATTTAAAATAATGAAAGACATCTCATAAAAAATATTGAATTTCAGCTACCCTTTTACGCAATCTGTAAAGTTTGATCTCATTTATGCGCACGGTTACAACTTTAATGCACGCCTATTTCTTACATAATTTAATAAGCAAATGTCGTCGTTTGTCCTTCAATCTTCAATCTTCGAGGATATCCAGTAATATCTGATACTTAACTACCATGCTATAATCCTAGTCCAAGACTTGACTTTAATAGACTAGAAATCAAGATATAGTTTTGTACATCTAACACTGACAACAAGCTTGAGATAACAAAACTTGTGAGTTCGACCAAGCGATGGTCTAACCCATATATTTATTTCTCAAAATTAATGATGTTGAGATATAATTAAAACAAACAAATTTGTTCCATTGAAATCAAGATTCGAATAAATGGTCAAGGCCGTTATAACGCATTTTGACGGGTGTAGACATGTTTCGGTCTAAAAGCGGTTGCTAGAGAAAAAACACATTTAAAGCCGTACTTTTTTTTTTTTGCATAATAGGCTTTAAAATGGTTAAATAAAATAAAAAAAAGAAGGATAATGATGAAAGCTATTTATTTAACGGACAACGAGCGTGAAAACGTAAAAACAAACTTAAATAATGCTATTATCACATTCTTTTACTATACATGTTTATGGGTTTCAATCAAACTAATGTATCTAATCACTTTCAATCAGTATGAGGACAGGTCATATATGTAAAATTTATCAATTTGTACATGTACTAACTAATAAACCCTAGATTCGAGAGGATGTCTCGTTCTATTTTTGTTCCTTCTTGTTTTGACTAGAAGAAAGTTTGCATGTTAATTTATACCTCTTAACCACAAATTCGGGATGATCGTAATCAAAGGGTATAGTCTTCTTATGAGGCTTGAAGAGGGTATGTGATGAGTGCTAAAAAGTGCATATTTCTATATATTTTTCTTGGCATTTAACTCATCTTTTGTGCTCTAATTCTCCATTTTAACCCATATTCTGTATTTTCATTGTTTTCAAGAATAAATCTTTTTATTAATTAATTTTGCATTTTTAGGTACCAAATAAAGTTTGGATGAATAGCGGAGCGAAAATAGCAAAGACACGGGAAAAAGCCGGAGGAAACTCTAGCGGAAAAGAAGTGCAGAACGCGGTATGGAAGACTCAAGGATGAAAATGGGCTTAAAAAGGAAGAAATTGTTCTCAAAGAAGAAGTGGGCTCAAGATTACCTAATCCCAAATCCGATTCCTAAACCCAAACCCATATCCTAAACCCAAAATTCAATACCCAAACCCGTTTTCCTTCTTAACCGTAAGATTGGATCCATTCCATCATCCAACGGTCGTTGCGTCATCGTGCATCAGATTTCGATGCATCTGACCAACACTACAACACCTAACCCCATCTGGTGCCGTCAGGTTTGTTGTATCACTAAATCTAACGGTCGCTCAGAGCTTGTTTACATCGTGCCGTTCGATTTAATTAGTAAGTGATTATCCAACGGATCTCCTCGCTGCGCATCAATTTCAGATGATTCCGCTCAACACCCTAGAAACCGAACCCTTATACCCCAAAACAAACAGCCCCTAACCCATTCTTCTCTCGAGCTCTTCTTCCCCTTCTTCCCAAAATTTGCAGAGCCTGCAAATCCCTTTCCCCGACCATGGCAGAGCTGCTCTCTTCCTCCACCTCGAGCTTCACCACTTCCACCTTCACCCGACATCCCAGAAACCAAAACCCACCACTCTAAACTCTATCTCTCTCACCTCTATCTCATTCACCCTATGAGATAAATCTAAGAGAGCTAGGGTTTGAGTATCAGTCGACAGGAGCATCAGAGAGTATGGGAAAAGAAGGAGAGGACGAAAAGGAAGCATGGGTCGAGCACAGGGGAGACAAATTCAGAGAATCAGTGAGTTTAATTTCCAATTTAAAAATTAGTGTTTCAAAATTTAGGGTTTCTAAAATTTGGGGAAAAACATTGTACTATAAATTGAGAACATTGGGTGAATGTTAGAATCATGCCTGGATTAGCCAGAGCACCACCTTAGAGGCCTGGACTAGCCAGTGCTCTCTACTGTTACCTCTTGTTCAATTTTAAATTCAGTCCCTTTATCATAGTTGATTTTTTTTGAATGTTATGTGTGTGTTGTTTGAATTATCTTGTATGATGTTTATTGTTGTTCACATGTTTAGCATGAGCTAAACTGCATTAGGCTGAGGCTCAGATGAAGCCTAGTGCATTGTCAAATGGTGAATTGCTAGGATAGTTATCCTGATGTCTGTTTTGATTGAGCAATGGGAAGAGATTGATGCTCATAGTGCCTGTGATTGATTGTTCTGTCAAAAGACAGTCAATGCTAGGGGCAAACTAGTGAGCAAATTAGTTTTCCTCCCATTCTAGATGTATGCATAGGATTTTCAACTCAACCTAGGATCACATTGTTTGGCTAGGACACAAAGGTGGACTCTAAGCCTTAGCTTAGCCATAATCCCTTATTTCAGTCACTTACAATTTCAGTCTTGTTTTGCTTCCTGTTCAGTTTATCTCCTTACCTGTTTTGCTTGTTTAAATTCTTGCAATTTTTAGCTGTTGTGCACTGAAATCAGTGCACAAACTCACCCCTGCCCTTGGCTCACAGCCTTGGTTCCATGCTGTTTTGTCATCTTTGCTTTGTTAACTGTTTTGGTTCTTTGCAATTGCCATATTACTTTTCCCTGTTCACTGTCATAGTGCCTTGTCTCCATTGCTAGCTTAGGAAAATTTCTCGTATGCTCTCACTCCCTGTGGACTGATCCCTTGCTTACTCTCTATACTAAAACTTGGCCTTGTATACTTGCAAGTTTTTGTGTGTTGTTCCCAAGCACACCAGTATGTAACTGAGTTGGAATTTTTTTCGAATGAATAATGTACAAAGATAGTTATGCAAGTGCTAAATTAAATTGCATAAAGATCTTAGTGCCTTCCATATTAGTTAGAGCAATGATATTTTCTACCGTATTGCTATTTATGAAACATCTAAAGAAGCGTGAAAGATTTTTATAAATCTTTATGAAAGTAGCACAAGTTTATAAATGTTTATGAAACTCTTATCATAAAAGCTAATCTCTTTTTTCGTGACTTAGAGCACACTTAAACATGATGAAAAAATACTAATTAAAAAATATGCAGATGCACATATATAAGAGCATCTCTAAGAGAAGGTGTAAAAAATCCTATGTGGATTTTTAATTTAGTCCGTTTATTTATGGGGTCTACACATATAGTAAATATAACCTCATATCTATAATACCAACTCCAACAATGAGAATTTCAAACCTTAGAATTAAAAGAAAATTAGTTAAAAACATAGTGTGGAGGTGCAACCCGAGGTGTAATTAACACTTTCTTGAACATCTTCATATTTAATAATTGGTCTCTCCTAACTTGTAGGACCCTACTGTTGGAGATGAATTTATGCCGAACGGGGGTCTAAAATCCTATGTGTCACTAAAAATAAATAAATCTACACTCTGTTAGAAATGCTCTAATGTTACTTGTTGGTCTTCATACATTTCGTATTAACAAGCAAAAAAAATTTAATTTTTAAAACCATACCAAAATATAAGTCCAAACCTAGACCATTAGGTGGGCGCAATTTAAACCTTAAATACAAAAATGATAAATTCATTTGTAAACCGTGTCATAGCTGAATATCATGAACCATTAATGGCCAAACGTCATGCCGGATTAGACTCCATGTGGACTCATAGTCTGGTCTACCAAGTCAAAGCAATGCACTACTATCTTAGAGGATTGCCTTTTTCTCCTTAGTAATTTTGATTATGCAAAAACTGAGTATGTTAGTAGGAATTTAATGGGCTAGCTGATAAAGCAGCTAAATATAGTAGAAGATACAATGTATCAGGTGAATGGCTGGACAGAAATCCTCCATTTAGCCCAACTCTGATGTAATCCTCGCTTTATCTATATATCTTTCTTTTCCAGGAAAAAAAAAAGAGAAAAGAAAAAAAGGGATTGAACATTTGTGCATACCCTTACTAATCTTTGACTTGTCAGCTGCCTTGACCAGGTCAATGGAGTGGTCAACCACTGATTTCTCCGGTCCAAGACTTTGCAAACTGCACCATATTCTCCAGTCACCACAACGGCAGAGAATCTTGAACTTTATTCCAGATGCCACAACGTCGCTGCCATCGCAGTCCGGCCTTCAACACATTTTATATATAATTTCAGTTGAAATTGCTGGCCTCACGTTGAAAGTTAGGCCAAAAGCTCGAATTCTAGAGCTCCTGGGCCACGACCAATAAGAATCAAGGATTGACGTAGCAAATTATAATGGATAGGTAAATGAGCGCCGAATCATGCTCTTCCTGGGCCACGACCAATAAGAATCAAGGATTGACGTAGCAAAATAGAATGGATAGGTAAATGAGCGCCGAATCATGTTCTTGGCCCTCGACCAATAAGAATCAAGGATTGACGTAACACAGTAGAATGGGTGGGTAAACGAGCGTCGAATCATGCTCTTCATGGGCCACGACCAATAAGAATCAAGGATTGACGTAGCACAATAGGACGGGTGGGTAAATGAGCGTCGAATCATGCTCTTGGCCCCCGACCAATAAGAATCATGGGATTGACGTAGCAAAATAGAATGAGTAGGTAAATGAGCGCCGAATCACTTTCAATATACATAACCTATTTGTTACATAAAAACCTATACGCTTACATGGATTAATTACCTTTGGGACAACCAATTTGAACCCGTGCAACGGACGAGCACTTATATATAAAATATTTATCGACCATAGCAATGGTAAAAATGAAGGTGATGAGAGTGATGACGATTTAACTATTTTATAATTTTTATGATAGCAACTTTTAATTTGTTACTGTTGCATTTTTTCCTTGGATTAGAACTCGATAGAAACATTAATTAGATTCCAAACTGATAATCTCTCCGAACCAAGATGAATCTGTAAAAAAATTAATAATTTTTTTTTTTATTACGAAAATCTAATCATATCTTAATGAAACTGATAGAAGAGAAAATATTTGAATTACAAAATTTAAGCAAAATCCCCGAATATAAAAACATTGAATTACTTAACTTATGCATTTATATAATAGTAACAAATTCGGTATGACAGACTTAAACCCGTGCAACGCACGGGCTCAACACTAGTATATGTGAGCGACGCCGGCTTTGTCCCATTTCTGTAGTCTGTATTTTACTGTACAGGCGCAATTTCTCTTTCTGTCTGTCACTCGCTCTAAATACAAACCTACAATTGTCAATCAATAGTATTGATCTCCTCGATTTCCTCCCCTGCAACCAAATATTTTTTCTTTCCTTTTTACCATCTTTTTCCGTCATTTTCATCTTCATCCTCTTCTTCTAGTTTTTGACCTAAAAAAACCTCTCTCAGGTCTCATCTCAGGGTTCTTCTGGTAAGTTTCCTGTTCTTATCTTTTTGTTGCTAGTATCCCATTTACTCGTTTTTCCCATTTTCTGATTTTTTTCCCCTCAAAATCAGAGGTTTAATCAAGGGTTTATGTTGGAGATTTAGCAATCGGTGGTGCATTACTGTAGTTTTTACTTCTGTGGTTGAGTTTTTTAAGGTTCTTATTTCTATGAAGGGCTTCAATTACTTCTTAAGAACTATAACTTCTTCTTAGATGTGTTAAATCAATTTCTAGGGCTTATTCACTTCACTATTTTGCATGTTGTCTGTAGTATCTAGACTTGTCTTCTTTCTTCATGTTTTAGTCTTTTATGGAGTTTGTACATGAAGATTTCTTTTCTTTGTATGAGTTTCCTTGTAGTAGTAGTAGATCATGTAATATTTGTATGGTATCTTTGATTTGGGTGTGCCTCTTTTCTTTGGAGAAACACTGATATTGTTGTTGTGTTTTGTTTTGTTAGGGTTTTGGAGTAGGATGTTGGTTGTGTAATGCGAGCTAGTCTACTCAAAATTTTTGATTAACAATGTCGACTAATGCGAGAGCTCTCATGGCCTTCAATGCAATGAAGGCCATAGGTATTTCTGGGGAAATAGTAAAGCCAGTTTTGAAGAATTTGTTGAAAGTGTATGACAAGAACTGGCAACTTATAGAGGATGAAAACTACAGAGTTCTCGCAGATGCTATATTTGAATATGAAGAAAATAAGGTAGGTGCACTACTTGGTCTCTTAATTGCTCAAAAACTTTGCAACTTTGTTTTTCTAGACTGAGACTTTTTTATAAATGCTTTTAGATCTTATTCCTCTATTTATTAGGGTAATGAGAAGCAGAAGGTTGAAGCTGACTCGCATGACGAATCTGGACCTCGGTTGAAAAGATTACGAAAGAAATACCAAGAAGATGAACCTCCGCCTTCTGGTGAAACATCACTGAGAAGGCAAAAAGGTCCAACTCACGATCAGCTACAGAATGGGCTCGGAGAGGAAGGGATGGAACCATCTAATCTTGAAGGAGTGTCTGGACTTGACGCTGTTCCGCTGAATATACACATTCCAAGAAGAAATGAAGAGCATTCACTGCCTCATGATTCTTCCATAGATGAAAGTGATGAGGCACCACAGCTTCATCCGAGGAGAAAAAGAAATGAACCTGAGCCTATTTCATCTCATATCCCTATCAAGGACAAGGGAAAGGAGCCTCTTGTTTTACCTCCAAGGTGTACTAGGATTGAAAGAGTAGTGCCAACTCCGTTACGTATTAGAGATGATACAGCTGAACCCATGTCTATCTCACCTCTGGCAGACCAAAGAAACAAAACAAATGGGCCTTTATCTTCTCATTCTAGAGAGAACAGAGTTGTTACTGGTGGAGCGCCTACTGTAGTCTGTACTAACGAGGCAAAGTCTAAACCTGGGGCTGACCAATTCCCTAAAGAAATTTCAGCTAATGGTGATCAATCTAACAGGCTGATTAATCCCAAAAGTGAACCAAGCAGTGATGATTTTCTACCACTCGAGCTTCCGGTTGCTGTAACCCATCCTCCTAGCCCAGACTGCAGAAGAGCCGAAGGTAATATACTTACATTGCATTCTAGAAGTCCAGAGTTATATGTACAAGTATCTAAACAAAGATGTGTGTCGTGACCTGTGCATTATGTTACCATTTAATTGCAGTTTCTTTCAACCTCGACTGTATGAATAAAGCCTGAAACTAAGTTTTTTGCTGTACTGTTATTTCTTCTTTAATAGTTTTGGTCTTTGGTCCATATGATACAAAGAAATCCAACAATTGTTATTGGGAAAAACTTTAGGTATTAATAATTTACATAACAGTGGTCTATTCACTACTTGAAACTGTCATGCGCAGAGAATTCGGAATGACGTATGTAATTGCAATTACCGGGAAGTAATTTCCATACTTAAATTAGCTTCGTCTTCTGGTTTTGAACATATCAAGAATTATTATTTGATGAATTTCCCTCATGTGTTTATATATGCCAGATAATGACAGAAATGTTTCTAATGGGCATCATAGTGTGGATACCTCGTCTTCTCGAGATGCAGATGCTGAAGATGAAAGTCTTGGTGGTCCAGGCACAGCATGTAATAATGGGGAGGGTCTAGAGCTTGCTAATGTAACAGAGGCAACTCCTGTGAATGTTGACATTGTTTCATCAAACTCAGGAGAGGTGAAAATTTCTCTTAGCTGCAACTATCCCCAGAGACAACCCAACTTTCACCTGCCGAGTCTGGGTGTGGTTCTGAAAATGGTGGAGGATAAATATCTGAAATCGTACAAAATTACTGAACCCAATTTTTCTTTGATGAATGTGATGAAAGAAATGTGCCAATGCTTTTCAGATCTAGCCAATGATTCACCTGATGATAATCAAGCAAACTCGATACATATAAAGCCAAACCTCGATTTGCAAAAGAAATCTAATATGAATAATTCCTTGGGTGCCACATCTGAAAACCAAAATTCTTTTCAAGCACCAGCAAGTTCTTTGCACAGATCACTCAGTTTTCATTCTTCTGTTCAGGTAAATGAACCACAGGCCCCGAGGGCGCTTGCTCTGGATGGCATGGATGATTCTCCTGGCACTACTATACAGCCCACCGAAGAAGTTTTTGCTGGGCCTAGTGGCGAAACAGAAAAGACTGTGAAACCAATGGATCCAGAGTTTCCAAACGAAAGGGATATGAGAATGGAGCAGACAGATCCAGGTTCTTCAAGTCCATTGGGTTTCGTCGGTGTTCAAAATGAAATGTCTGTCCCTGATGATATAATTTCCGAGGATGATACTCCTGGTCTTTTAAGGCCACTCCATGATGTCAATGACATTGCTAAAGGCGAAGAAAATTTCCGAATCTCCGCAGTCAATGAAGTCAGCAGTGAGCCTTATCCACCATTGTTTTTCTACATTCCGCAAAACATAATATTTAGAAGTGCGCATGTGAAGTGTACACTTTCCAGAATTGCGGATGAGGATTGTTGTTTAAACTGTTTTGGTGATTGTATGTCATCGTCTGTTCCTTGTGCTTGTGCACGTGTAACTGGGGGTGATTTTGCGTACACACTGGAAGGTTTTCTTAAAGAAAATTTTCTAAATGAATGCATTTCTATGAATCGTTATCCTCAAAACCACCTCTTTTATTGTGAAAGTTGCCCCTTGGAAAGGTGTAAGAATGGGGATTTGTCTGACCCATGCAAAGGCCACTTAGAGAGAAAGTTTATCAAAGAATGCTGGAGCAAATGTGGTTGCAACAAGCAATGTGGAAATCGAGTGGTACAGCGCGGAATATCATGGAATTTACAGGTCAGATTTATCTTTTGAATCTTAAAATTGCGCCTACTTTCAATGTAGTTTGTCCATTCTGGTTATTTGTAGATTCTAGATTCAACTCTTTTAAATCTGATAGAATTAGAAAGAAAAACAACAAGGGGTGATGGTTAACGTATGAATTGGTAGTTTTTGTAGAATAATATTCTTACTTTGTGGGGGCAAAAAAAAAAGATTCAAGGGCTATTTTTAGTGGGTTTAAGGATAAAAATATATCTTCAGGTTTAAGGGATGAAAATATAACTTTAGGCTTTGAGAAGCTTTGGAGCCAGTTGGCAAGTGGGGTCAGTTGACCTCACTTGCCTCTATCTGGCTCCGTCCTGATCCTTGATTATATTACGCATATAAAATGGCAATGTTCTGTAATTCGCAGTTCCCATCCATGCGTTTATATAATGATAGATTGCTACAAGGGCGAGGGGCCAAGTAAGGGCAAGTGGGGTCAATTGCCCCCACTTGCCAATTGACTCTAAAGCTTCCCAAGTCTGAACTTATGATTATCCCTTTATAACTTCTCTTTTTAATCTCTTGTTTTCTCCCACAAAGCAGAATATTTCATTTTTGCTCCTGCCTAGAATCCTAGCTCCGCCACTTCTTCCAAGGACTGGCATCTTATATGCTGTTAATTTGCATCACCTTTATAGGATAGTATGAATTCTGAAATAATGTTGTAACTGAGATCTCCTTATGTGTCATGCATATGGATTTTTCAAGGGCGTTTTTTTTTTGTTATGTCTGCTTGATTATCAACTAATCAGAATTTGTTACATTTTTAGGTATTTTTGACAGTGGAGGGAAAAGGATGGGGCCTGAGAACACTTGATGATTTGCCTAGAGGAACTTTTGTTTGCGAATATGTTGGGGAAATATTAACTAGTAAGGAGCTCAATGAAAGAAACACGCAAATTGTTGATGGTGATAAACAGACATGCCCTGTGCTGCTTGATGCTGCTTGGGGTCCGGATGGTGTCGTGAAGGATAAAGAAGCACTCTGCTTAGATGCTACATTTTATGGCAATGTTGCTAGATTTATTAATCACAGGTAATTCACCAACAATCAGGTGACACATCTACTAGCATGTTTCATCGCTGGTCATGAAGTTAGTGTTATATTCTTGTGTATATTATTCTGCTATGCCATTGTCAACTGTGGGGTTATTGGTTTAAAGTACACCCTGGATGATTATTATCTGAAAACTAATCAAAACCGTCCAGATTCCTACCTTTTTTTAAATTGATAACCGTGCAATGGAAGGCAATAACTACATATTATCAAAAGATTCTCTTTTATCTGATATTTTATTTCTAAATTCGTATCTGTTTTACCATTTTTATCCCACTCTTTCTTTTTGCTCTTAATTTTTAATTACCTTGATATTCGTGTTTCCTTGTTTAGATGCTTCGATGCAAATTTGATTGAAATCCCAGTTGAAGTGGAGAGTCCGAATCATCGATATTATCATGTAAGCAATTTCGGCCAGTTGCATTATTCCATTTGTTTTTCCGTGGGATGTCTATTTAATAGAATTTATCTTATGTTGCATTTCTCTTGCTTTTGTGGAAGGTGGCTTTGTTCACTACAAGAGACGTAGAAGCTTTGGAAGAGCTAACATGGGTAAGTTGATGCCCAATTGCGAATGTATTTAGTCAAAATCCTATTTTGTAAAATTTACAGTTGGCTTAGTTTTTTACTTCTATTCTAGTTATATATTTTTCTAGTTGTCACCATGCGGGTACCATTTTCCTGTACTGTGAATGGGATTGATGATACAATAAAAACCTTGATAAAGTAATACCTTCCCGAGACCAGGGAAAATGTTACATTAGCGAGGTCAACACATTATACACTGTTACTTTAGTCCCTTGGCTTTAATCGGAATCGGAAATTGAGGTTAAAGGCTATCGTTATTAGCTGTAGTGATTCATGAGAGAATTTAAAGGCTGGTTTCTAATGAGGATTTGTTTTGATCTTAACCATTCACACCGTAATATAAGGATGTCACCTATTCAGAAATTTCGAACCACATTGTTTTTCATGGGAAAACTTAGCATTTACTGATTCTCTGAAGGTTTTTGTAAGTTTCAAATCGATTCATTCTTACTTGAAAAGATTGCGGTAAGAACTAGAGGCCCGTAAGTCATCTAATTTTTTATCAGGTTAGAAGTCGTACCAACAAGGTGTGAGCAGGGTAGAGTATCCTTGTGTGAGCCAGCACGGAATAATATACAGAATATGAACAAATGCAATCCAGTAAGCTTTGTTCTAGTTATATCAGAGAGCAACATGCTCTATGAAATAGTTTAGCTTTGAAACATAAAGCGAAGTAGAACCTTGGTAAATTTCAACTTTGTACATTTCATATATGTGCTTTAGAAACATATTTACTATCCGATACATAAATTCCATATACTTTCTCACTTCTCTTGTATGCTGACTCATTCAGGACTATGGGATTGACTTTGGTAACAGTAATCATCCAGTTAAGGGGTTCCGATGTCGCTGTGGAAGCAAATCCTGCCGAGACATGAAGCGCTCACAAAGTTAGTATAATAACTATGAAACATAAAGATTGATTCACCATTTACTATTCCTGAGTAATTCTGTGTGCTAGTTACATTTCCATTTGTGAAATGGCATCATCTCTGTTCCAATTGGAAGCTGGTTTCTCTATGTAAACCCAAGACTGCTAGATTTCAGGGTGCAAGACAAGCAATTTTTATTTGCCACTACTTGGTTATAAATATTTTCTGTAGTCTAGATTTCCATTGTTCCAAGTCTCCTTAATGGTAACAGTTGAAGCCCTCAGTTCCGTTTTATTGATTTTGCTGTGTAATTGTTCAAGATTGATTTGCTGCTTCTCCAATTGCTTGACGCCTGCCATATTGTGATGTGCAGAAGCTAAACTGAATCCTTTAGTCTTGAGGTGAGCGGCAAAAGGAGAGGACTAGCTGGGTATTCTGTGGAAGGCTGTTTTTGTTGGTTATTCTGCAAATAAAAACCATTGACTAGAACCTTAGGCTGCTTGCATCTGAACAAACGTAGCCATCAAGCTTTTTATCTGCTTTTATTTGTGTATATACGTATTTCGGGGGTGTAATTTAGGTCTATTTTTGAAAAACAAAAGACCTAGTGGCGGTTTAATAGACGGTTTACTGGCTTTGTAGTTTGTACTAAGTCAGGCTCTTATTTAGGAAATACCATGTTAATAGGCTACCCGCTTTACAATTATTTAACTCTCCCCTCAATGGTTGTATACTTCTAGTCTAGAATTTATTTTTCTTCTGTTGGTGGTAAGGTTTTTTTAGAAAAATGATGCTTGTGCAAATAAGCAAGTGGGTTAAGAAATGGAGAAGTCATTCATAAGATGGAGAATTCTCAGAGAAATTTCAGGTGGGGTAAAAGATCCCAAGGTGGGATTTACTTTAAACTGTGGGGAAAAGTTTGCTCCCAAGCCTCCCGTAAAATGCTTGGTTTCAAGAACTTGAAACATTTAAATCTAGCTCTGTTGACCAAGACTGACTGGAATCTTGTCCATGTAGGTCTTGATGTCCTGAAAAGCATTCTCTTTGGGATGTGAGGAATGGGAGTAGTATTTATGCTTTCTTAATTGGATTCTTAATGCTTTTTATCCCCTGTGCATATCTCAATCCCAACTACCAAGACTGGAAAGGACAACTTGTGCAATCATTCTTTACTCCTGAGTCCTGACAACAGCATGAGAATACCTACTGTAGGTGAGGATACTAATTCTGGAAAATTTCTGCATACAATGGCATTTCTGGAAACATAGCTTCTAGTTCCACTGTTAATCAACCAAACATGGTGTACAAGAACAATCCCCTGTGCTGCCAAAGATTCAGCAGTTCCTTTGGAGATGCATTGAACAAATCTTGCCATCTAAAACTAAGCTGTTCAACTCTACCCATAGTCAGGATATCTTGTGCTGAGTGTGTGACGGTAATTTTAACGAAACTGTTGAGCATATTATTTTGAATTGCCCATTTGCTAGAGCCACCTGATCTTTAATCCAAATGTAAATCAAGTCCTTCAAGACCCCATTACCAGTAACAAGCTTCTGTGTATGGTTTTTACCATCTGGAGGAAAAGATGCTTTAAGCTTTTTCAAGGGAAAAACCTAAATCCCAACCCTGCTAGCTTTGCTTTAAACCTACCAATTGATTTCTGCAGTTGAGTCTGATTCTCAGGCTCTGCCAGCAACTGTTATGGAAATGCCAGCACACAATGAAGATCTTCCAAGTAACTGCATGATGATATTCTGTGATGCATCCTTACTAGCCTAGCTAGAATTCCAGAGGAAGCCGAATGCCTGGCGATTTGAGAAGCTATTGACTGGGCAAAGAGAATGAACATTACTAAAGTGTGCTTCAGCAGTGACTCAAGGAATGCTGTTAGTTATTTGGAGAATAAGCAATACCAGATTAGCTGGTTTGGTAGTACAATTTTAGATTACAACAGTTATAAAGAAAAAAACGGACTATGAGTACACAAGTGTTGTTGGCAATTCACAGTATCTGGTTTCGTAACAAAATTGAAAACTAACGTACTATGTGTAACTCCAGAAAAAAGCTGTACGAAATTGCCATTATAGCATCTTACAATAGCTTGAAGTAAAACCATTATGCAGCAGGAACACTGAAACGTTCGCCAGTGGATGATATTAGTTCTCTATTGTGGGATGTAGAGAGGACTTCATGCTTACAACATGAGGGTACTGTTGGTCGAATGCTGCCTGGATTAAGAGGGAAAAGAGTCTTGTAGTAACCATCCATGATTGCTTCAAAATTGCAAGTGGCAGCAACTTTCGGAATCTGCTTTAGGAGTCAAGTAAATCACTAGTTACTTACCAATGTAATATAGTACCATTTGTTGTGAACAAAACCAGAAATAGAAAGATAAAAACGAAAAACGCGTAACTTTGCAATATATGCTGGTTAATATTGGCCAGAAACAGTTAAACACATGAAAAGACAGACGTTTCAGATACTTTACCAAAGACAGGACATTAACTAAACCAGTACTACTTAAACTGAGTAGGGAATGAACGGGACCAAGATGAACTGCCTACCAAGATGACTTCCTTGATAACAAATTTTCCGATTGTACAAGATGCTTACAAATTAACATATAGCGTATTGGCACCATACCATGTCTTGTAGTACTGTAAGAGACCTCTGCCTGAACTGAGCAAAAGGAGGATGGCTCCTATACTAGCAATTGGAAATATAACAAACTTTTTCTATACTAGGGAGAAGTATAGGTTATCATTTTTAAGCGAGATTGTTTACTCTATCATATCCATGCCTCTACAAAGATTTGATATATGGGGTTTGTCAGGTTTATGTCTTGGAGTGCCAATACAGAAATATTCGCTTGCAAGAGAATCTTTACTACTAATTGTTAGACTGAATACCTGCATGAACAATTCATTATTTACATAGCTAATAAATCAATTTGAAAATTTCTTTTATGTAACTTCTCAACGGAAAGTGTGTTAATTTGGCATCTAAAATGGAGAGACTCTAACGGAAATATAGGAGAAAAACGGTTTATAGCTTTAACTTAGCTTTCTAGTTTCTACTCTTGCAAATTCAGAAAAAATCTCTACGTTTATGTAACTTCTCAATGGAAAGTGTATTAAATTTGGCATCTAAAATGGGGAGCTCTAACGGAAATATAGGAGAAAACGGTTTATAGCTTTAACTTAGCTTTCTAGTTTCTACTCTTGCAAATTCAGTAAAAATCTCTACGTGGAGATGCTCTAACATAGCTGTTTCTAACTCAAACGCCAAAATTAAATGTAAAATTCTGTTTGCAAATTAATATCGAACAGGATGACCCTCTAATGAGAGAACATAAAAGAAACGACTATGACCCAGATCTTTCAAGACTCGAAGCATCCACAGATTATATTGCAATAGTTTCATCCCCAGGTTCAGACTTAAAGTCCATGGTTTGATTTATTAAATGTAATTTCAAGGAGTGCATCTGTAATCCATCTGATATACAGTTCGTGAACATAAATTAATTTGATCTCCTAAAAAAACTGGACTAATTTGCAACGTTCTAGTAGGTAGGTATGTCAAGCTGTTGTGAGACTTACAATGCAGATGGTGACAGATTTTCCTTGCATTAGAACCAAATATCATATCAATCATCGTTCATTACAGAACCCCAATAGTTTACTTTCTATCTTCACTGGTATAATCTTGACATCTTATCAACTTTAAGGGGATCGGCATGCTTATAAATCTCCAATGCATTCAATTCAAACGAACTCTCTTCAGACACATGATTTAATCAACAGTGTCGCAAGGTATAAACTAAAAGCAACAAGGAAACACTCTTTTATCGATAAGAAGATGAACTTTTATATTACCTGATATATGTCGCGCATGTAGCCGTGAAGATTTTCATACTCCAAGAGCTTTTTCTTTGTGCATTTAAAAAGAACGTTATAGACAAGATCAAATCGAATCAATGTCGAAAACAAACAAACATCTGCAAGCGTCAGTACATCTCCACACAAATATCTTGAATTGCTCAAATGATCATCTATCATATCCAATGTACTAAACAACCCAGTAACAGCAGTGTCATATGCTTCTTGACTCTGTGCAAATCCACATCTGCACCACCCACACAGACATATAAACAAACACATGTAAGCCACATTTCAGAAATAAACCAAAAAAAAACGCTTCAAAATTTTACAAACCCAATCATACTACCTGTAAACCCCATTGTTGACATTGGGATAGATAACTTGATTCCATTCTTCAATCTGCTTCTTCAACGATGGTGGCGACAGGTCCAACCCCCACCCTTCGAACCCCGAATTGAATAATTCAATAATATCATAACTCTCATTACAGTGAACTTGTTTCTTATCAACATTCCAAAGCATAGGAACAGTTGATCTACCATTATACTCTCCTCCACTATGAAGTCTATAAACTTGTTTCAAATTCTTACACCCATTTACACTATCTGCCCCAGGCACCAGAAATTCTTCTTTCTGGCCACTTCTTTTGTCATAATCATGAAATTCCCAAGAACCATCAATACCAGGTGAAGCAATTGAAACAGAAATGACATCATCTAAATTCTTAAGTGCTCTAACAATAAGGGTTCTGTGTGCCCATGGACAAGGTAATCCAACATAAAGGTGGAGTCTTGGTGGGATGGGGGAGATTGATTTGGCGCGAAATTGACTAACAGGACGAGGTATGAACCGGAAGGATCAGAAGGAGCAAGTTGAGACATCATGAGATGCCATGTTGAATTCCAAGTTAAACGAACTGTAGAAATGAGGAGTTGTGGTGGAAGCGATTTGCCCCATAGGAGTTTAGTTATGTTAGTTACAACATCAAGAGGAGAAGAAGAAGCTGGTGGTGGGTTTTGCTGCTGATTCAGTGAAGATTTTGGTGTCAAACATCTGAATTTTTGTTTCCGGTTGTTGTTGGTGCTGATTCTTGGAAAGGGTTTCAGAAGTGTGGCTGTGGCTGTTGACATCGTCGTAATGTGATGGATTACCCATTCTTTCTTAATTTTTGTATTTTTTTTTTGTCCTCAAATTAGGATGACAGTTTTTAGAGCAATCCTCAAAGAAATACAAAGGTTTGAGTCAAACCTTATGCAGGGACGAGGTATCAGTCAGTTAATATTGACGGACTGAGTGAGATCGGTCAAGCTGGTTGGCACTCAAAATACATTTTAGCCCTTTAAATAGTTAACTAAACCACAGCTGAAATGGGCAGAGTAAACAATCCATACCCGTGCATCGGGTACATTAATTAAATACCCTTAGTTTTTGACACCCTTCCAATATATGACAAAATAAAAATACCCTTCCTCCTTCCAGAAGCCGGATCCCAAAATATCATATTACATAAATACCCTCCATATATTACAAAAATAACAACTACACCTCATTTGTTTCCTCCCGTTTCTTCTTTCTGTGTTTCTGTTCTCTCTGTCACAGCGGAACATAAACCACGAACATAAAGAATAAAAAGTTGAATCAACCGATCGAGAAATTGAATTATAATTCATCAAATACAAGTTACTGACATCAATTGAGGTTTAAGAAGATCAAGATCAACACAGAAACCATCAAAACAGCAGAAAAAAAGTTAGGGTAAAATGATTTTTCAATAATCGATTTACCATCATCTTTAACAACTTCGATTTGAAGATTCAAAAAAAGGTACACACTTATTTAGTCGTGATTGTGTTTCGAATAAGTTAGATTTTGATTTCTTAAAGTTTGAAACAAGTTTGATTTTGAATCAGTTATTATCAGTTACTCATTCTTCAGGAGATATTGATACATGTTAATTTCTTGAACTGATTCGTTATAACTAATACGGATACATGTTTAATTTGATTATATTTGCTGCTAATTTTGTTGATCTTGTTAAATTTGTTTGATTCGTCGATTTGGATTTTCGAATTGATTTTATTTTTTTTATTTTGTGGATGATTTTTTTTATCAAATCCTTTGAATTGCTTTTTTAATTAGATTGGAATAAAGTTACTGTAACTAAGAGGTTATAACCTGATCACTATGATAAGATTGAAATAGCTTAACCTGTTGATATCAGTATTTGAATCCCATATCATGTAAACTGGATGCGAAAAGTTTATGTCTAGTAACGATGATGGTGGTTTTGCTATAGTTGTAGTAGATTGATTAATTGATGAATCAGACATATTTTTTTGGTTTTGGGTATGATTTAATGGATTCCAATAGTGACATTTCTGTATAATTTTTCTGTATAAGCATGGAAAATAATTCCAGAAACTAATCATTGTAAAGCATGCAATTTTTTTCCAGAAAACTAGTGTCAACAATGGAAGTTGATACTAGTGTCAACCAATAATCTCAGTTATTGGTTGTTACCAATAACTGAGATCAATAATGGAAGTTGATACTAAAGAACTGGAATCCATGGACATTTCTTTTTAGGAACGGGTGTTGACACCAATAATTGGGATCAACAACCGAAGTTGATACCAAAGAAATGGAATACATGGACATGTTCTTCCAGATTGTTGACACCAGTAACTGGGATCAGCAACTGAATTTGATACCAAAGTCAATTTAAAAATAAAATGATATTTAGTAAATGAAAACTATATGCTGAATATAATTGGGAATGATAACTATTTTTGCTGTTCGACAACAGATTGAAAAAACCAAAATGAGGAAGCCATCGAAAGCAAAGTTGAAGAATAAAGTGCAAGAAGAAAAGGAATCACCAGAAGTTAAGAAAGGTAAAGCACCAAAAGCAAAGACGAAGAAGAAAACGCAAGAAGAGGAGGAATCCTCAAAACTTCTAAAAGGTAAAACTGATTGATTTGCATGCGTGCATAGTTGACTGAACTAAGAAGATGCAAAATAAAAGAGTCTACATGGTGGTATGAATCTTGACAGAAAATGGTGCATGAAAGCTAGAGGAGAACCGCCAACAACAGGAGGAGGAGCAACTGGACCAAGAAGTTACCCAAAGTTGAAGCCATAGTCTAATGTAGGTCTTAAACGTATTAGCATATGTATGGTAGTGGTATTTAACATCTTATAATGTATGTCTGTTCATGCTCCTTAAAAACATTTTAATGTATAGGTCTGAAAAACATTTTACTGTGTAATGGGCTTATACATCTTAATATAGGTATGAAGAAGTTCTAGAACTAAATGACTTGACATATTGTAGCTTACATTTTACTGTTTCTAGCAGGCATGTATAGCTATGGAGATAACTTAAAATACAAATAAAGCCACGAAAAAAAAAGTGTCAACAACCAAAGTTGACACGAGAAACACGAATCCAGGAACATATTCAACAACCAAAGTTGACAGCAATAATCCGTGTACATTTGTGTCAACAATGGAAGTTGATTCCAGGAACATATTCTTTCCATATTACCATGTCAACAACCAAAGTTGACACCAATAATCCGTGTCCACAATGGAAGTTGATTCTACACATTTGTGTCAACAATGGAAGTTGATTCTACAAATTGATGTCAACAATCGAAGTTGACCCCAGATTTGCAATCCAGGTATATCCGGTTTCCAGGGTATTGTGTCAACAACCAAAGTTGACAACAGTATCTCATGTCAACAACAAAAGTTGATCAAATCGAAAATAAGAAATTAAAGGGCCAGAATATAGTGTCAACAACCATTGTTGACACCATAATCTGGGGTCAACAACTCAAGTTGATACCAAAAATTGACATACTCGACCGAATGAACTTGACGTGAATCGAACACGCATCTTTTGACTGGAGTCAATTGTGATACCATTACACCACAAGTTCGTTTAATACAACTATTTCAATGTTCTATATTATATACTAATAGTTGCATACAAAAGGGTGAAAAGCAACAAGATGTATCAGGAAAAAATCTCAATCAATAATCTAAAACGTAACTAACACTGCCCTAACCCTGTCACTTTTCAACCAACCAGGATGAAAGAACATTAGTCAGACAAGGCATTTTGCAATAATAAAGTACCACTAAGTTATGTGCAATCACAATGGCATAAGAGTAAGAGATAATTACTCACAGTTAATACTACTAGCAATAAAAATAACCACTTGTTTTGCTGCTTCCACACAAACCCGCCTGGTGTTGTAATCATGCCGAAAAATACTTTGTCTACAATATATATAAGAAAAACTATGAGCCATATAAAAAATAAATCATCCATCTTAACAAGCAACAAAATTCAATTAAAACCTCAAAAGATATTTCAGATGGATTGAAATTGAGTGGTTTTTTCATCCAAATTTCAGCAATCACAAATTCAAAAAAAAAAAAAAAAACTTTTAATTACTTCAACTACTTGTTTACGCATCCTGGTGGTGCTCAGCTCATGGTTCACCTTTGCTTTTCAAGTTAGTGTTTAATGAATACCATCTAACTCAATGACAACTACAAAATGTCAATGAAACAGTTAGTATACTTGAAAAGTAAGATCGCGCTTACTTTAGCAGCATGTTATTGAAATCGGTTTAAGGGTATGCAGAAGTTAAAAAAAAAAAAAAAAAAAGAGAAAGAGAAATGGCATGCTAATAGCTCATTTCCCCCCTGCACTTTTTAGAAAGAACGAAGACTAAAAAAATCATATTTTATATAAGAATATCAAATAAAGGCTACTCAACTATCAGTGGAACCTGCTGAGCGTTAATTACTCGAATAAAGATTAATCATTTTCTTTTAATTTACTTTACTTTACCACCCATTCGCACAGCCTCAACTCTTTAGCGAACTTAAGGTAATGAAACTTAGTATCTATTGAACAATTCCAAGAACAGTTTGCAAGATCTTTTATAACTACTGTTTATCGCAAATGACAGTGCTACCGTTGAGACATTCTCAATCTAATACATCATTTCTAGATCATTACTCTGCACTCTCTTACATATGTCTATATTCATCAGTCATCATATAACGGTGTAACACTAAATTAACATAATTATTCATCACCCAAATGTACACTAGAATAACAACTATTTCTAACATGATTAATCTAAATTTGAATGTCAAACGTATGGAACCAAAAAATGTAAGCTACATGAACTGTGGAAACTTTATTTTATGAAAAGAAATCACTTAACGTTGATTCTATATAGAGTGGGAAATGAATAAATAAAAGAAAAGTCATCAAAAACCATGAACGGACCTAATTAAACAAATTTTGATACTATCAGCAAATCAAATCTAGACCTGAAAAAAAAACTGAATCGTACCTGTTTCATAGATGAATCGACAATCTCGAGCTTAATTATATCGAAAAAATAAAGAAATATAGTAGAATCAAAACAAAACCAAACTTCCAAAAATCTTTGTAAACGGAATTGGTATGAAGACATCATTGTAAATTGAATCGAACATGAAAATCTTATATATATATATATATATATATATCTGAATCTTCAACTCGGAATTAAAATTTCGAAAACATAAAAATCAAATCTCGGAAAATCAATCTCTCTTGAATCTGATTTGGAGACCAAATCTTTAAATTAAAAAGAAAAACAAGATGAAGATGAAAAAAAAAACAATGATTTCTGCTGCTGCTAACGATTTGTACATAGAATTTGATGACGATTTCACCTCCATCTGAAATGTTTCGGGAAAAATTTCGATCCAGTCTGTTCTCTCCTCTCTCTTTAAATTTCCTTTAAAAGGTGAAGGGGATTATTAATGGTAAATAAGATATTTATGAAACTCATGAAAAGAAGATGAATGGTATTATTAATGATAAATAAGAGTATTTATGAAATCCATGAAAAGAAGGCCCTAGCTCATGTTCACGGATTTGCGCCGCGTTCTCCCCCTTCCCTTCTGTTCTTCTCGTCACAGAAATATAGAGCAGCTGCCAAGTCTTCTAATTGGACCAGACAAGCACCAAAGGCCCAGTCCAAGCACAGAATCTCGTCATCAGCTAGCCATGCAAGCTCAAGTCCCCGTTCTCAACACCAACGTTCACAGACCATCGCAGCCAACTACTAGTTATGTCATTCTCTGACCATAACTTCATCCCATCGAATCACAACAACAGCAGCTCCATCTTCAGTCCATTCAAACCTCGGCCACCACTAGCTGCACAATTCAGTCAATCTCAAAAGTTCTCATCCGACGCCACTGCCAAATATCCGCATCACCAGTTACCAGTCATCTTCAATTTCAGCTGGGCGTACAAACCATTCTCCACTGCACAAGGCAGCGACAACAACTGCTTGTCTCCCTGCATCCACCTTTCTCTTCTAACTCAAAGCAAGCTCATTTTTCACCTACTCGACGGCATCTGAGCATCACCTCCGTTTGCGAACTATCACAGCCGATGACCAACTGAGCACCTTCACGCGAACAGAAACCCCAAACAAAACATCTAGTTCACCGACTTTAACTTCACTTCCCTGCGAACATCTCCTTTGACTTCATCTCTGAATTCCCGTTGCAGTCGTTCCACCTATTCACTTCTTCATCGGTGTCAGCAACTCATACAAATCACCAAATGCTTAACAGAAAACCATAATTTCTTTTGTATCATGTGTACCCATACCCTTGGTCTGCGAAACGGTAAGATAGAGTCCCAGCATGAGTTATGGACTTGACAGCCCCCAGATTCTTTTATGCTTTGAGAAGTAACAATGGCTTTGTTTGCCGCAAATGCTTCTATTTAGCTATTTATTCTCTGGATGATCGGAATTGTCGGTACTTTTTACAAAAACACTAAAATAGTGTTATTAGTAAAATATCGAGTCCTACTTAATATAACTATGAGCATACAATGTAGCACATACGTGTTTATCATTTATGTTGGCTACTATTCTTAAATTTCATACGCATCGTCAATAAGTACCTCAAAGCTCAAATTTGGTATGCTGTCCCAATTTGTCTCTAAACGCTAAAATTCTGTAGCTTAATTAGCATTAAACAAGAATGGATTTACGTAAAAGAAGATAAGAAAAAATACAAGATGACCTTTAATGGTTGTGATCTAGAGTTGTATGTTTTTTTTTTTGGACTAGGCCCCGGCTCAACCTCTTGTCTAATCTTAAGTGTATATATTTTATTATTTTGTATGATATAAAATTACTACAACTTAGTTAATTATATAATAGATAACTTATACCGATTTAGGGTACCCATACCTATATAACATCAGTACTAATAAAATCATTTCATATTTAGGCACACAGTTCCAGCAAAAATATATCTCAAAAAAAATATCAATTACTTGATTTAATTTCATTAGTATTTATCCCTTGTTAGTTTTTAAGCCAATCATAATTACTGAAGACCGAAATAGAAAATTCAAAAGAACAGAAGGATCCATATTTGTAACTTGAATTAATTTAGTTTAGTATGTAATGATGATAGCGATCAGAGAGCAACAAATAAGGTTGCTTTTTTTTATACCAAACATATTTCAATATACATATAGAGAACGATATAGAACAGAAGTGCTCAAACTGGTTCAACTCCATGAAAAAAATAAATTTTAGATGATTTGTTTTGAAAGTACAGTATGATAGTAATTTTAGCAAAAAAGATGTGGACATGTAATTGTGAGCCTAATCTGGTCAAGCTAAGGCGAGACTAGAGAAAGGACATGTAGTAGAGTGCACACGGGCTACGACAACGTGACACTAATGTATCAATATGTCTAAGCTCCCAGTTTAGCTAAAACAAATTGGTATTACAGCCTGCTCAATTTTAAATTTAGCAGTATTCCAATTATAACCAACTGTCGTTGGTTAAAAGAGGATAAATTACTTAAACCCTCAATGATCTTCACATGTTATTGATAATTTACTGAAGATACTACTCTTTTAAATTTATTATGCTCCCCAGTTATGAAAATGCATATTATAAGACCATTTATGATGCGGTATGTTTTATGAAATATATGCCGATAGGAAAAAATAATGTACTACTATCTCATTAAACACCTAAAATTCATGGTTCAAAAAAAATAAATATATATATTAAACACCTAAAATACATCATTAAAGTAATAAAAAGTATTCCATGAAATACATGCCGATAGAAAAATAAATAATGCAATATTGTTTCTGCTTATCACCCAAAGATTGACACACATGATTCAAGAAAAAAAGATTGGTATAGGCCAGTTTTTAAATATAAAGATTGGTATAATGCTTCTATAGGAACTATAAGACTATTATTGAACTGCGATAGCGCCATTTTACTTATTCCTTTGTATCTATCACGACACTCTTCTCTTCCTTCTTCATACATAACAAACTGATGCTAACCTGCACAAACATCACTAAAGAAATTTAGCACAACAATCAAGTTCATAAAACTCAACATCGTCAGTTATAACTACCGGATTGTTTAACGTCAATATCAAAATATAGCCTAACTCAGTTTGGTGTTGCTTAAGCATTGGCCAACAAATCTATTATTTTTCAACAGATAAATGGTACATACTTGCAAGTTATATGCAAACAACCATCCTTCTCTTCATATATGCAATTTACATTTACGAAGAAGTGAATGTTCACCATCCTTAGATTTCTCGTCCCATTCCATCATATTCCCTATACACGGTAAGGGTAAGAGTAGCGATATGTGGTTTCTTATAAGAAGATAGAGCTGTGTGATTGCACCATCGATTATGATGGAAATGATAACTAATAGTAGCTTAGATGATTCATAAGGGAATAAATAGAAATACACGATTTGGGTGTTACATTCTATCATAACAGATCTGGTGGTGGTGGTGGTGGTGGTGACATTTGCTATTACTTATTAATTCCCTTAAGAACTCAATTAACCCAACCATGACTTCAAATCATGTAATTTCAACAGGTTTGAGGTATTCATATGCACCGGTGGTAGTTTTGATGGATCTTTCGAATACGCTGAGTGTTTATGCTAATAATTTTATTAATTTGTGTTATACCCACCAAGAAATAGTGAATAAACTCAAAAACACAAATGGAATAAAACTGTAATATATTCACCACAAATTTTTATGTTCAGCCAAAAAGTAGTAAGATCATCATGTCATGTCTCTCTAAAAAAAGTAGTATTGTTGCAGATCTTGAAAAAGGTTATTCATCATACTATAGACTTCACCTTTTGTCCCTAAGAAGTTATTGAGGACTAATGAGGAATGATCAACGAAACAAGAAGTTAAGTTCTCCAGGACTGCTAAAATTTTTATCGCAGAAAATATATTTTTTATACCTTAATTTGATTCGAGCGTCCAAAACTAACCGCTTATTAGAAATTTAGATCTTACTCAGACCAATACATATGATAATGGAGGATATTAAAAACAAAAAAGATCACTTAATATTACTATTTGATAAACAACTATATTATACCGTATAGTTCACTTGATATTACATGCCCCTACATTCGGCTGGTATAAGGATCGGTATGTATAAGACTTGACTAACAAAGCAATTTATCACTCTTTCCATACAACACCAACGTACTTCTAAAATTCAGATTCGAACAACAACCTCCAAAGTGGGTCACTCGCCATATGCTCAATCGATGACACGGAACCTCTATTAGCTTTTAGTAAATTCTCTGACACAACCTTCGGTAGCACATTACATATACCAATCTGACACAGAATCTCCAATAAAATCAAGCAGTACACATTTTAGTTAATCAAATTTCTCCAAGAGTACCATAAATATCGGCACTATTACTATATGTAAGTCATCCTTTACACAACTGTATCAGACTGACTGTGTACGACCATTGCGAACCTGCACGGAGAATACAAATTCACATTTGCTGAAAGTGAAAAACAAAAAAAAATAACTGATACAATTTATCTTGCTTATCTTTAAAAACACATTAATTATTATATGCAAAAGCACACAAAAAAATTAACATTTATTCAACAGGTTTATCTTTACAAAGAAAAATCCACAACCTCTCTTCGACACATTATCTCATTTCCCCACTTCGTACCTTAACGTCATTAATGATTGTGTTGATTAGTTTCACAGATTTCATCTTAGAACTTCAAATGGGTATCCCACTTTAAATTCTAAAAGAAGTGCTCCCTTTCAAGGGTAAACCTCCATCGGAAGGATACAGTCTACATATGTTCATTAGAAGCACTGTTATATGTAGTCAACCAAAACAATAGGTAATTATGATATGGGTAGTTCGTACTACAAAATAAATATTATTTTTATTGAATTTAGTTGTTAGGTTTCTTGGTTAAATCATAATACATCATGTATTTCTACTTCTAAGCATCTGACTTCTATACATGGCCATGCATATGAAAAACTTAAAATGATTTTTGATATTATATTCGTGTATCAAGAAAACTATAATTCTAACTGATTTCTAAGACGTAGCGTCGTCGCACTCAGTCGTTATCGTTTACTTGGATGCGCCTAACCCTGTTTAATCCCTCCAAAATTGTAAGCAAAACTTAGATATGTCCAACTACTTTGTCTCATTAAATACCTAGATAATGTAAAATTGTGAGGAAAATAACACAGGTAGATCTAAATTATAAATAATCAGCAGATGTTTTTTATGTTTGTCATAAAATAAATCAAGGGAAAATCATCGTGATAAAAAGTATAAACCCTCCATATTTTCTATAGATGCAATTGTATCTAACGGAAATCAAAACTTTCATAATCTTTTGTAGATCACATATATCAAACGAAAATCCAAACTTTCATAATGTTTTGTACTTCACAGACATCAGTATTGTCAAAATGACATGATCAATCGTCAAGCGGTTATTAATCTGTAAAATAGTTAGAAAGCTATAATTGCACACCACATACCTCATAAAGCTATCTTTTAGCATTTTCCAACCCAGCGATGCCCTATCATGAAATGTTAGGCTTTTCCACAACCTAAAAAAATACATACTCGCAATCAGTCTCATAAGAAAGAAACAATATATATTGTACCATATAGCACCTTATGGAGAATTTGAAATAATCACCGCAAACGATGACCAATTTGATAACAGTTTAGAACTTTGAGATCCAGACTTGCAAAAAATAACCATCTCAAAGCTACATGAACCTTAGAAGTCAATACAGTAAAATAAATGGTAATATGATGCCACGAAAAAA
The DNA here is from genome assembly GCF_003573695.1 of Papaver somniferum. Taxonomy (NCBI): domain Eukaryota; kingdom Viridiplantae; phylum Streptophyta; class Magnoliopsida; order Ranunculales; family Papaveraceae; genus Papaver; species Papaver somniferum. The sequence goes on from NC_039362.1 coordinate 145,917,650, forward strand.
CTATACAAGGTGTAGCATGGTAATGTAAGGAAAAATAAATCATCTAAGCTACATTGTCTCCTTTTAGCTTCTTACATATAAATACATTATGGTCATCTATAAATCCCATCGCGCATGCCGATTAAGCTATATTATTCACACAAACAAACCTTAATTCAAATTAATCATAATAAATTTGAATGATTTTAACGATTGGAAACTCGAAAACATTGGATATTAGCTATAAAGATCAAACTGTAGCTAGCCATATCGTTCTGTTTTGATGGAAAATTAGAAACCGAAATTGAATCAAACAAAACGATAGTTGAGAGGGGACTCAAAACTCTCTTAATCGATGACATGGATTGAATATAGGGTAATTAATAGGATTCTCCACATAATAATATCAACAATTAATATAGGAGAACAAAGAAATAAAAAAAATAGGATAAAACAACATGTTAAGTGAAATTACGTTCTCAGCTGACTAACATAGTATGGTTTGAATCGCTAGATTTAAAGCTAGCCATTGAATGTTAAACAGTAATTTGGAGCATATGATCAATGTTTTAGATCAACTCACATTAACCGACCAATGTGAACTACATTATTGATATGGAATTGACTGTTTGACTGGGACTCAAAATACGGTTTTAGGCATTTTTTGGAGACATTGTGGTGTTATTGTATTAATGGTCATTTGAATAAGATTAAAAAATATAACCATTTATTCTTCTTCCTTTAAATTTTTGGAAAAGAAGTAGATGTCAATTAAAATGTTGGGTTAGATGTTGTTATAGTTGTAATTGAGTTTCACTCTAAAACAGTGAGAAAGAAGGAAAAAAAAACTATCTTTTAGTATTTATTTTTCTTCTTGAACATAGGAGACCATAAGGTAAAGGACTAAAAAAATTGGTTGTGGAGGTAAAACATTCAATATTATGTAGTTCAAAGTAATGACTACATATTATAGCATTCTGAGAAGTACCATCGAATTATAAGACATCATAGTTTGTCCACTTTTGCACCTGAGAGTTTGATTTATTAACTGCATTTTTGAAAATTTGAATGCCAAACCTTATTAGTCTCTCCACATTCATCATATCAAGTATCTTCTTTGGGACGGCTTCTGCCTTATAAATGACTGATAATTAATTTCATCCTGAAGGAAAACACATTTTAACAAATGCATATTTATAAAGCAAGAAACTACTGAGATCTTGGTCTAACAATATTTCTACAATTTGCAGCCATACTGAACCTAAAAAATTCTTCCCAACCTCTTGTAGGACCAAGAAAATTGTTATTTTGGGAGAGCTGGTTTACCCGTTCTCCTACAGAGATTGGCCCGAAAAGCTAAAGGATGGATGAAAAAATGCCTAAACCAAGCTTAAAGATTATTACTCATTAAAACCTCCCTAATCCCCACCTCAAATCACCTTATGCAAACACAAAACCTACCTGTCAATGTCCACAAACAAATAGATCGTATAACGAGAAACTTCTTCTGGGGACATGATTCGTCAGTTAAAAAGCATCATCCTGTAGTATTGGACAAGGTAACAAAGCCAATATTTGAAGGAGGATTAGGCATAAGGAAAAGCAGTGATTATAACAAGGCTCTTCTCATGAAAAGAATCTGGAGTTTGCATGAACAACCTAACTCCATCTGTGGAAGTCTGTTCAGTGAAAAATATCTTGATCAACAACCAATTCTACAAGGCATCAATAACATACCATCTTCTTCCAGCACCCAATAGAGACAACTAGCATCAATCGTCCCTACCATGCAACAGCTGATATTTCATCGTATTGAAAATGGTCTATCAACACCAATAGAAGCCAACTGGATTCCACATACCCCAAACCTAGATCCAACCCAATGTTACCCATTCCAAATGGTAGCTGATATCATAGATCCAATCACTTATAACTGGAACCAGGAAAAAATAAACACACTCCCCAATCTTTTATCCCAAAAAATCATAAACATCCACCTACCCCAAGATAGCACTCAAGACAAAATTATCTGGCCACATTCAAAATCGGGAAAATACACTACTTCGTCGGGATACAAATGTCTAACCCATAGTCAACCTAATCATATCCCCCTCCCACACACCAAATTCCTGTGGACCTTACCGTGTCCACCAAAAATTCAACTTTTCTTGTGGAAAGCAATCAATGATGGGTTACCAACCTTCTCTATCCTCCATCACATCCATTTGACCAACTCAGACATTTTCCCCAGATGCAATTTAGCTCCGGAATCAGCAACTCACCTGCTAATTCACTGTCCAACGGAAACTACATCTTGGAACACTTTATTCTCTCAAACCCCAAACACATCAAATCCCAACAATGCACTCTCTTTTGCTTTAACACCTCATACAACCATCTCACAGACCCTTCAACAATCAACACAAACATCAGTCCTTTCCTCTTTCTGTTTTGTATTTTGGACATTATGGTTAGCTAGGAATGATCTAATATACCAACAAAAGCAAACATCAGCAACATAAATCCTTGCTTGGGCTCAAAAACAACAAAAAGAATATACGGAGGCGCTACAATCCTTACCTCCAGTTCTACCGGGAGACTCTCCTGAACCACCAAAGATACACCAAAAGAATCTCAACAATCTCGGTAGGATGGTCCACCCCGAACATGAACTGGATTAAAATCAACACGGATGGAGCGGCCAGGGGTCATCCAGGTTTCGCGGGTGCAGGTTTCATTTGTAGGGACTCCAACGCACGAACAATAGTGGCTCTAGCTCAACCTTTGGGAATTACAACTTCCTTAACTGCTGAAACTTGGGCTATGCTGTTGGCATCAAGAACAGAAATGGCCAAGAGTTCTCTTTGAGACAGACTCAGAGAACCTTTTTCACTTCATCACATCTCCTTCCCCCCCCCCCCCCCTTGGCATATCTCAGGAATGATTGAAGAAATAAAGAATATGATGCAACAGATTCCGCAGACTGTTATACTACACAACTATAGAGAAGGGAATCAAGCAGCAGATGGTTTGGTCAATAATGCAGCAGACGGAAGTCAAATGGGGAACTTTTCAACCAAAATTTGGGACCAGGCAATCCCAAATTTATTAGTCAAATTGTTTTTCATGACTCCGTGGGTACTACATACCCGCGTCAAATTGTAACCTAATTCTATGTTTAATAAATTACATGCTTCAAAAAAAATAAAATGGAAAAGACTGTTTTAGGTATAAACAGAATTAGGATTGAGATAAACGTCCCGCAGCCGTCCAAGTGAAAACTCCATCCCGAGCTTCCCAATCGCCGGATCATGGTCCCTGTCAAACGTTTTTCGTCTGATAGCCCTGGCTATCATGGAGACAAACCGGAACCCCTCATGCAATTGAAATGAGTTACCTTGTATTTTACAGTGCTTGGAGTCTGTAACACGATTAATGCAACAACAACAACAACAAAAAAGTCTGTTTTTGGTACTAGTATCTCTACCTTTTTTTTGTTTCAATGTGTGTGAGTGGGTGGGGTTGGGGGGGGGGGGGGGTGGTGTTGATGGGGATCCATTTTCATGACATCACTTCATGTAGTTTTCCATAACCCATGCCACGAGATATCAAATGTAGAATCCACCTCAACAGCAACAGGGACAATAAAGTTATTGCCCTACGACCAACGTACACTGAGATAAAACTCAGATAACAAATTAAACTCCTGCTTAATATTTTATTCACCATTCCGAAAAAAAATTAACACTTGGATGATCTTTAGAGTTCTCGTTGCCAATTTAAGCGATTGGAACAAAAGAAATAGTGTATATACCCGTAAAGTAGACAACCTGGCCTCAATATCCGTCACGATTTCCCATATTTCATCATCTGAGACAGAAGAGAAATATTCACTGAGCTGAGATGGAGTTAAACCTAGTTGACGTTGCACAACCTGCATATATAGTTTTAAAACTCAGTGCATAAGATTATCCGCGATATAGAGGTAGCCAGAAATGAGAGTAACACAAGGTTCAAGTTTAGGCTCACGTCGTGGTGGATGAGAACTTTGGAAGTACAGCTCCCCTCATAAAAACGAACAACAAGCTCATATTTTGTCCTTATCGGAGAATCGAACTCAAATCTAGATAGGGCAGTCATGCAACCCTAAAACTCCACGGATTCAAATCGCGTTGCGAGTTAAAACAAAATAAAATGGAACAACTAAATAAAAAATTCAAACAAATGGAAGAGTGAGAAACCTGGATTGTATGTCGGGTGGGTGCTCTGTCATCCGACTTCTTCCGCTTCTCCCATTCTGCCAACAAAAAACTAGCCAAGTATGTATATGGCATCGCTTTATATTCATCAGTTAATCTGATTGAGTTGTCTTTCTCAATTTCATCATAATCCTTGGGTTTCAAAGAAGCATTATCTGTTTTCATTTTGCATCAGGGTAGAGTTTGTAAGGTGAACTATATCAAACACGCAAGAACTACTTTGAACTAATGTCTGCTTTGATATCGCTAAAAAGGAGCTGGAATATCCCATATATACCTTTCACTCTTAGGAGACTCAATTACTTCTTCTACTGATTTATCGTGTGCAGCTCCCAAATCTTCCACAACAACATATTCTCAAATATGGCTAAACAATACCTAGATTACTTCAAAGAGCAAGCAAACTGTGTTTAATACCTGAAGAACTAATGGATCAAGATAATGAGCTAGATCAAAAGTATGAGTATTTTCAAGAAGCGTACCCCCACAAGAAAATTTCATATCAGATAACAAAAACCACTCGAGGATGATTTTCTCTTTCTCAGCACGATCGAAGTTATCAAAACCAGGATTTGAGTTATTCAACTCTGCGATACATGAATCCAACCATTCTTGTTTCAGTTTCGACCTAAAATTCTCAGGAAAACTATCCATTGTGGTTCTATAACTAGTTTCAGTAGCGGAGGAAATAAGGTTTTGTTTAGACATTATTACTAATGGCGGAACTGGACAGCGTATTTCACTCTTTTTGCAAGAACTTTGGTGGATTAGCGTGATAAAGAAGGATAATAAAGAAGGATAATAAAGAAGAGAAGACTCTTAATTCGTCGGGTTCTTAATGGTTGTGATCTAGAGTTATATTTACAATGGTCGGACAAATAAGTGGCAGTGACTGCGAACTTAAACCACGATGGTCAGGTGGATTTGCAGTTCCTCTGTTAAGTTGTTGGTGGTGGGTATTTTGGTGGAGAATCAGTTTAAACTCAACAAAAGTTATCATCCTGTCTGACTTTTAGAAACATGAAATTGGAACTGGTCCACTTTTTATGTGTTTGCATCTGTTGTTTCACACCTTAGTCTTAAGTAAGAGACTGCCAGTTAAAATTTACAGGAAGGTTTATGTTAGCTACAATTTTTAAAATTTATGCAATCAACTGTTATTTTTGCATAGTCAATCACGATAAACGCCAAAATTCTGTAGCACCCAACAAACAGAGAACTTAGATACAAATTCGGGATACTTGAAGTATCAACGGCAAACAACAAACAAGTAAAAAGGTAGACATTTCATTCATCAATGCTTACACAACAGTAATGTATGCTGTGTCACGGGACGGCCGGGATACATCCGTTGCATCAACTTGCGGCTAGGATCTCTCCCTCTCCTCCCAGATTTATTTGATCTGGTGGCTATCATTGGTTGTCGTTAGTAAAAGCCACCTATCCATTATTATCGTGGCCCACACACTCTAGAGAGTTCAAAGAAACTCCATTCACGCAAAGGGTATTTTGTCCTCGCTCACGCCTAATAACGTTCTCCACCGGCGCCTCTTTACTTCCCTTCTTTCCCACTCCCTCATCTTCCGTAACGCTTCAAGTAAACCAAGAAGAACCCTCCACAGCAACCATCAAGATGAGAAATCCTTGCTTACATACTTCAATCGATCGTTCCAGAAACAAGAACAGAACCCCCAGATTTTTCTTCTTTCCCAAGAACACGTACGAGGTTCTTTTTCTTTTTGAAAAAAATAATTTCAGCTTAGAAAAGCTATAAATCTCTTGGTGAAAGAAATTCTTATTCAGTAAGTTCAATTCATCCCAACTGATTAATTTTTCATTCATAGGCAGACAGATCTATTGGGTTTCGTTAAGTAATTAGTTGTTAAATATAATTATTTTTTCCCTTTTTTTTGTAATTATGATGAATTTAGAGATTATGTTAATTTTTATCAGTAATTAAAATATGGGGTTTGTAATTTAATGTGTTTTGTTGCAACCCTGTTGTTGGATTAGGGATTGGAAGTGATTTTGTGGGTTATTATGTGTTAATTTTGTTACAGGGGTTGATTTTCTTTAGGGTTTTGAATATGCAGGTATTGAGGAGATATTGTACTGAACTTCAGTAGCTGAAGCTTAGGGACTTTAGTTGGTCAATTGGCTGTTTTAATTCAAAGGTCAGAAAACAGTTTCATGGACACGAGAACCCTGTCATTCTCGCTTCACAAACACCACTGTAAGCAATTTGAATTTGATTTTGTTAGAAACATATTGTTGATCTTTCGGGTAGTATTTTGATTGTTTATGTTTCTTAACTCAGGCTAATTGTTATCTGTTTTGAAATATCAGTCAGTGTAAGCGAAGCTGCTTTGAGTTGCTCAAGAGTATTAGTAGTTTTTTTTTTTGGTGATTGATGATCGGTTGATAAGTGATTTGGGTACTCCACATACAATAACTTTCAACACCAAAATCATCATACCACTTCGAAGAGGTAAGTTCTGTGTCACTAATTCCTTTGTTATTTTCTGTTAATCATGATATTGCAATCACTATTGTGATTCTTTTTATTTTTACTTAATGCGCTTAGTCCCCATTATATTTTACTGATTGCAATTGTTTATGTTATTACTGCTTGGTGAATAAATTTAGTTCTATACAGAAACTCACTCCATGGCATCCCAAATCACTTGGATCCCTCAAGCTCAAAAATCAAATCAATCACAATACGTTTCACAGGTGGGTTTGAGAATGTGGGGTTGGAATTAAAGTATCAATTCTATCTTTTAATGGTTCATTTGGCTCTCAATCTGCTTGAATGTATTATTTGCTATTGATCCCAAAGACTTTAAGTTAGATTTTAATACTGAAATCTACTAGATTTTGTAGGGTTCTGATTTGATTGTTGAATTGAGTTGTTTTGGTAGGAAATTGATGTTTGGTAGTTGGTAACAGGTGATGCATGTTGTTGGCGGGGTTTCTTATCGATGGGTATATAATTTTATCCATTTTGATATTCATTGTGCTTGCCATGTCAATTTCATGCTAACCCTTTAGTTGGTTAGTTGGTTCTATATGTTGGGTTAGATTTACTCTCACCAAAAGTCTTTAATCCCCCATTTTAGTTGTGTTTTTCTGACTGTGTTTGTTGTCTTTCCTTAAATTAGGTCCATACATAGACACACTCTACGTCAGCCTTCCAAAGTTACCTTTTCGAATCATTTAAGAAGAGGTTGCCACCAAATCTGCACCTTGATCCAATTTGAATTTGTTATGCCATTTTTGTTTATAAGAAATCTTCGTTTCCTGGCAGTCTAACACATCTTACCTGTGCAACTGTGTATTTTCATATTTTATTAAATCTTTAGTCCATAAAAATTAAAGCATAACCATAACTCTTTGTGTGGCAATACAGCAGGCAATTTAACTCTTTCTGCCACAAATGCCACTTGAGTTTACACAAACATCGGCATCCCCACCGCCACTGAAATGAGAGAAAGGTTAGCATTGAATTCTGAAAGGTAGATTGTTGTTGAAACCCATCTCATGAATCAATGGTGATATTAATTAGTGTGCACGATAACTGTTTTCGATGTATTATTGATCTCGCTTCAACTATTCATAGTCTTTATCAGTTGAATTGCGGTCAAAAACCTAGACTTAATGTTCTTTCCATGCTGCAACTACAACACTAACTTTATTCCTCTGAAGATGTGACGGTACATATGTTAAAGTTTTCATGTATCACCCACAATAGGAAATTTGGTATTGGTAGAATGATACCTTTTTCATGTATCACTTCAATTATTCGTAGTTTTTAAATCTGTTTTCAGTCCCAGGATTAGGTTGCTGAAAAAGAATCCAGCTCCTGTAGAATACTGACAATTTGTGATAAACTTATAATGGGGTTTATAAAAGAGGTAGCAGGCCTCTCTTATTCAATTGAAATAACACGCAGCAGGTAAAAACCATGTATCATTTGTATTGAAGGTGCATAGTGCTCCTCTTTGTGTTTGGTCAATTGACTGTTGCAGCCAAATTGGCTATCTTTCAAGTTAATTTTGGTCGGGCTTTTTATATATAATTTTATTTGTCGGTGTAAGGCCTCTCTTTTTATGTCTTAGAACAAAAATGCCCTTGCAATAATTTTGCATTCTCGGGAATGATATCTTGCTAACTGAAACGTATTGAATCAAAACATCTCATTGATTATAGTATGAGTTGACTTTGTGATAGTCTGGCGTTGCGCTTGATTAGTTAGCTTTGTATTGTAAATTATTACTGCGAGCAATTGGTGTGCTTTTCCTTTATTTAAAATCTCTTCCTTTTCAGTTATTATTATTCATTAATAGTAAACATTGGGTAATCATGTTATAATACTAATTTACCCAAATTTTTTAGCTTTGGATGGCAGTGGAACCTCCCGTAAAATACTCCGCAGAAGTCCTGGACTAATTGTACGAGCTGGATGACAATAAAAAATATATATCTATGATGTATCCAATCGGTATCGGTAAGATATTTTTTTCCAAAAATAAATTTTGTTTCGTTGGCAGTCTACGGGTTGTTGTTCATGTTCATGCATGGTGAAATATTGGATTAGTTGGGTTTGGGGAAGGGGGAGCATTATTCCTGTTAACCATCTATCTAAGGAGTAACCATGCCACTTGATTACAAGAGAACATGATCTGGGAAATTGTATGTAGACTGGGAAGAAGTAAATTTCAGGATCTGGATATTCGATCAAAATGTTTTTGTCCTTGGCTTTAAATTTTTTATTTTGATAGAAATCGGCTTCGAGTTCTTTATTTTTTTTATAGAGATCGATGGATGTACCAACCGTTTATTGAAATCATGCCCAAGGTCTTCATTTTGTGAAAGATTAAGCAAACACGAGTGAGATTAAGAAAATATAACTAGCGCGGGTTTCGCTATATTTTGACTACGGTAAGTAGGTTGATTTCGTCTGAATTATATCTCTAACAAAGCACTGCATCTGTAGCCTTTAACGTAACAAAATAGCATGTTCGTGCCAAAGCGGGAACATTAATGGAGTACGTTCCTCTTTCGCAGGTTCATCATAGGATGATCGGCTTAATCCGCAGAGTTGGTGTTGTTACTTTAGTTGCTTGGGTCCATATTTCGTATGCCAGGGAGCTCAAAAACTAGAGGCAGTGTAGGTTGAAACAGGGCATGGCATCCTGGCCTTTATTCATCGTTTATCACGAAAATAATTCCTCTAACTGACAAATGAGGTTTATCACAAATAGCCACAATATATATTCATCGTATTACAAACCCAGTTACTAACTCTGACAAATGAGGTAACAACAAAAATAGCCCAAGGCATAATTAAAGTATCCTAATATATAATTGTAGAGGTTCTACCTAATCGTTATATACCAACAAACGCCAACGCCTCCGTTATTACCCATACGCTCAATAACTAAACTCCCTCCGTCCCCATTACATAGGGGGAGAAGTGAGTTTCTCTTTTCTGTTTTATCCTTTGTACAATTTCCAACAATAAAAACATTAACCTAATTGGGGTGATAACTATCTATAATAAATAAGGTTAATATATGAAAAAACTCATCTTGGAATCGAAAGTTTGCCCATCTAATGGGACTACAAATTTTTACAAACAAACGCCTCCGTTATCACCCATACACTGAATAATTATGCTTTATAAAAATTGAACACTGAAATTTTTATTGAGAAAATCACGGAACTGTGTGGCTTGGGCGACAGCAAAGCACCCCAGAATGAGATGGTGTGGGGCACGGGTCATTGCCTAGTCAATGATATGCACATGATAGAGCAATTATGTAAAAGAATTGTATTGTAAAGGGAGATATTCAAAAGATACCCAGTTCCCTCTAACTTGTATTCTTGATTTTCTGCCTACCAATAACTAAAAACAAAACAACTATCCGAAGAAAAATTAAAACCAAAAGAACCCCTTGTCAGTTAAACTCTCCATTCAACACATCGTCAACAAAATCACATACCTTTTACACTTTAACCTCCTTCCTTTCTGGTGGAACAGGGTAATTCCCAGTGAAACAAGCATAGCAAAAACCAAGTGAATCTTCTTTGAGTAATTTCTTCAAGCTATCAAGTGGAAGAAAAGCAAGCGAGTCACACCCGATGTACTTCCTAGTTTCTTCAATACTCAACCTTTTCGAAATCAACTCCTCTGCGTTTGGTGTATCAACTCCATAATAACAAGAAGCAACCATTGGTGGACTCGCGATTCTCATATGAACTTCTGTTGCTCCAGCTTCTTTCAACAACCTAACAATTTTCGAAGACGTTGTTCCTCTAACAATTGAATCATCAACAACAACAACGCTTTTACCTTCAATAACACCCCTAACCGGCGCAAGTTTCAATTTCACACCAAAATCTCTAATTTTCTGCGTAGGTTCGATAAAGGTTCTTCCAACATAATGTGACCTTATCAAACCTTGTTCAAATGGAACCCCAGCTTTAGCTGCATATCCAAGTGCAGCAACAACCCCTGAATCAGGCACTGCTATAACAACATCACAATCAACAGGAGCTTCTGTAGCTAAAATTTCACCAAATTCTCTTCTCGATTGATAAACTGATCGACCAAAAACAATCGAATTCGGTTGAGAAAAATAAATATGCTCAAAGATGCAGGCTCTTCGCTCAAACTGAGGCGCTAAATAAAGACTTTGACAGCCATCTTTATCAACCACAATTACTTCACCAGGATGCACTTCTCTCTCATATGTTGCTTCAATCAAATCTAATGCACAAGTTTCAGAAGCAAAAACATAAGAACCATTACTTCGACGACCCATAACTAACGGCCTAAACCCGTGAGGATCACGAACAGCAACTAACTTATCTTTAGTAACAAATACCAATGAATATGCACCTTTAACTTGTTCACAAGCATCAATAATACTGAGTAACAAATTTGAAGCTTTTGAATGAGCAATCAAATGTAAAACAACTTCAGTATCAGAACTACTATTAAAAATAGCACCAGTTTCCTCAAGCTTAGCTCTCAGTGAAGAATAATTGACAAAATTACCGTTATGAGCAACACCAACTTCACCAAATTTACAATCAGCAATAAAAGGTTGGACATTCTTAAGCATCGAAGCACCAGCAGTTGAATAACGGACATGACCAATTGCTACATCACCGGGTAATTTATTAAGCTCAGATTCATTAAAAACTTCAGAAACTAAACCAACACCAGGTTTTAACCTGAATTCGCCTTTATCGACAGTAACAATACCAGCACCTTCTTGTCCACGATGTTGAAGTGCGTGGAGAGCTAAATAACAGAGACGGGAAGCTTCTGGATCGCCATAAATACCAGCAACACCACATTCTTCTCTAAGTTGATCATCAAAATCATCATCTTGGTTTGCTGCAATGGTGAAATCAGATGTGGGTTTTTGATTTTTGCAAGAAAGATTGAAACTTTTTTGGGTTTGATTAGTGATAGAGATTGGTTGACATAATGAGCTTGGATTTGTTGGTTTAAGATTCAGGAAGGGTTTAACCAAAACTAGGGTTTTGAGAGGACAACGAGGGTTCTGTGTTGAAGATGTAATTGATGATGGGACAGATATTGTCGCCATTGAAAAATTTTCTGTAAACCTCTAATGGAGGTGGAGGAAGAGGAGGCAGTCGCGTGTAGGGTTTAAGTCTTTAACAGGAACGCGTCTGCCGGACATTACGGGTCCCCATCCGGATCAGGATCTGTCACTGATGGGTCATATTGTTCGGGTTTGAAATTTTTCTGCACTGCCTTTTAGAAGGGTTAATGGTTGGAACTGGCAGTTATGTTGTTCTCAGATTTGTCCACCTTACCAATTCTCGTGCTTCTGGAATTACTGCTCACTCTTACGTGGTAGTGTACCCGGTCATAGAGTTTAATATGCACGATGAAGAAGTTGGTAGGAGGTACCTGAAAATTGTCAAAAGATATGCTGCTGCCTGAAATGAATCATAGGGTTCCACAGAATTACGAGGTGAGTAAAGCCGAATTCACAGACGTGGATGCAAGGTGGGAGGAACTATATATTTGATGCTGCAGCAGTTGGATATTGATGGGATTTGTACGATTGGTAGTGTTCTTTATCAAAATGTATACACTCGCCTGGTGGATGAATGAATTTTCAAGCTTCAATTTTGGGTGGAGGGAAGCGGTACTTTAAAGAGCTGAAATTAGACTGGTCCGTAATACTGCAGGTCCTATTTATAGGATTGGGCTAACTGGTCCTTAACACTAGGTAATGGGTTTCCTTTTGGGAAGACAAGAGTACTGATCTGCAGCTGCGGGATCAGAATCAGGTGAAGACAAGGTGATTGGCATTGGAAAGCTCTCATGGACCTGCAAAATAATACAGAATGAACATTCATTAGTGAATCCATATGTACTTCTAGTTTCTAGAGAAAGCAAACCATTAATAGACTATACTGTACTACTAATAATTCACTACTTGTATGTAGTTGGCACAACTTAATGTCATACACGCAGGCAATAAATAAACAATAACAATCACAATAGAGAAATTAACCAAACACACATGGTCTAGAAAGGAATATTGAGCTGCCTCTCGAGCTAAACACAAGAAACCAACATATTGGGCTGCCTCTAGAGAGCTGTGAGGGTGGTCTAATGAATGCATCCAAGAAAACGGAGGTCTCACGGCAGAAGCTAACTACCCATACAAATGGAAGCTGCAACACTAAGAAGGCGGGCACCTCAATCAATGGTTATGAAGATGTGCCAGCAAACAACGAGGCATCTCTACTAAAGGCAACCTGTTTCAGTTGCCATTGATGCCAGTGGCCAGGACTTTCAGTTTTACTCAAGCGGGGTATTTACAGGAACTTGTGGGATCGAATTAGACCATGGTGTTACCACAGTAGGGTAGGGGACTGATAGTGATTGGCTCGTGAAGAATTCATGGGGTGAGGACGGATACATAAGGATGCAAAGAGATGTTGATGCTAATGAAGGTCTATGTGGTATTGCCATGGAGCCTCCTACCCAACTGCATAAGAAGAAATGCAATTATAGATGAATATTTCCTCTTGATATATCTATGTTTATTCTTTCCTTATACTAAATACTACAAACTGCTTTCTGGAAAAAGAATGTGTTGGATGTTCTAACCTGAAAGTTTCAGAACTGAAAATATAAGAAACTTGGAAAGAAAATATATAAAACAATCCATTACCACTAGTAAGTAGAAGGGAGAGTAGTGACTCAAATGCATCAGAAGACATTATGATTTAAGAGTTAATATGTTGTCATAATTCACAGATTGATAGACATGGTGGACATCAGTGACACCCTTCTGGAATCGAAATGTTCTAACTTATAAATATTCAAGGGAAAAACAACTATTCAAGAAAAATTACCTCCTAAGCCTGTAGAACTCGAAATCCAATCTTTGAGGAAAATATTTGCCAAGCAATGTTGCAGAGATCCCACACAAGTTACTGTATTGTAACATCTGCAGTACCTTATGCATGTTTGCCTTCTAATGTAACAGTCCCTAAAGTGGAATTCAAGATTGTTAAGAAAAATAGAGTTCCTGACTGTTCAAAATATGAATGAAATTGCATTGAATTGATTGATAAAATTCAGTCAGCTATTTAACTTTATGGTCAGTAAAATGGAAATGGATACTGTTGAGACAAAAAAACGTGGTCGGCAGGATTCGAACCTGCGCGAGCAAAGCCCACATGATTTCTAGTCATGCCCGATAACCACTCCGGCACGACCACATTGTTGTACTCTACTTACAGACACATCAGATATATATTCAGAAAACAGTTTAATTCAAAAAAGCTTTATGAAGAAGAGCCCTTATATTAAAATTAATGACAAAAAAAAAAAAACTGCTGTCTACCCAAATCAATAATTGAAGAACTTGACAATGGATTTTATTATCAAGCACACCCTTTCAGGGAACCAATTACAGAAAGATACAGATGAGAAAGAGATAAAGAATCAGAAAATAACATTCAAGCGATTAATAATATCAGACAATAAATAAATGGTCCAAAGTAATTTAAGCAAAAAATCTATTCATTGAAGGGCTCCACGAAGAATGGAATACTGTCTTGCAATTACACTGTTCCAAAAAGGATAAGTATGGCAGGCGCATGGATATTATTACGTAGTAACAAAGAATATAGCTTGAAAGTTAAGTGTACAATAGCACCTGAAAGATTCCTTGCTTAGACAAACTCTGAACATCTACTGGAATTTGACCATCCTTGGGAACCAACAGGACCACAACATACTGACTTGCTGCACGAAAAATGACTTTTCCGGATAAGATGAATTTATAATAATATAGACATAACGAAATGCAATTCACCGATTTTTGGAATTAAAGAACCCATTTGTGGTAACAATAAAAACATGGTGGTGAGACACTAATACTTGTATTGCAAACAAGAGAAGGAAACTTCTTAAGAAGATAACACTTATGTCCCGATGCATTAATTACATCAATTCATCTTCACATATACGCAATCTCAATTAAGGCATCATTTAGCAGTACATATCAGGCAGCTAAACCATGATTAAACTATGAAACTTCCAGTGTTTCAAGGTTGTGCATTTAAACGCTTGCAAATTTTGTGAATGGGAGAACCAAAAACATTTCATTAAAAAGAAAGGTTTCAAGCAGTACAACTGGAAAAGTGAAAAAATGATATATCCAACTTACAGGTACCCATGTTGGATCCTGTCTAAGGAAAGGAGCATCAACATGAATTAAGCTGGCAATTTAAAAGCCTATGGCCTAGTCTGAAGATTCTCTCCTTCCCTCCATTATTATACCAACGCTATCTTTTTTTTTTTCTTTTTTTTTATGTTGAAACTTGAATCATACTCCCTCCTTCCCTAATTAGATGAGCTATTTGGTTTTTAGTTTTGTCCAACAATAGATGAGCTATTTCACTAATCAAGGGGTATTTCTAAAACTATCCTTTTAATTGATTATTGTTACTATATGAAATATGTATAATTTGATAGTCATGTTTATATATTCGTTGCGTAGGTGTTTTAAAATGCTTTTCAACGGTATAAAGTTTATAAAAAACCGTGGTATAGTTTAAGAGATAAATTGTTTCTAAATCTTACTAATTATTGCCCATAAGGGTATAATTGTAAAAAATACTTAAATATACTCCACTCTCCTCCTTGCCTTAAAATTTGTGCAAACTACAAATAGCTCATCTAATTAGGGACGGAGGGAGTATATTTTAGAAGAAAAAAAAGTATTCTATGTAATGGAGGGAAGGAGGAGCAAATGCTAAAATAAATAAATAAACAAAAAATGTTCACTCACAGGGTTCTTCATACAATTTTGAGGATCTCTATAAGTTCGATTTAAAGCATCTGCAATGCCAGTAATGAAGCCAGAGGTAGATAAACCACTAGTTTCTCGGTCATGTGAACCATTCAACAAAAACACCTGCATTTGGAAAAGCAGTTAACAACTACTGCTACTAATTGAATTGACTCTTCTTACCAACAAGTCAAGCTGCTATGGCATGGAGATAAGATTTCCTTACTGAAAAGAATTTCATAATCGATAATTTACAGCGACATAGTAAAGACACGAATTATCGGAGAACTCTTTTCAGTTTTGAACGGGCAACCAAACACTACAGCACTTGACTGAAAAAATTACCTTAGGAGTTGGGACAAGACCTTGAGAAAATGACCTCCCCAGAGCCAAGCAATACCTACATATATCCAGACATAAATAGAGATAGAAAAAAGAAAAGAAAAATATGCTTTATCCTTCCTCTTCAGGGAACTGTAAATCGTATCAGTTAATAAATGAGGGAATTGTATAAATACCCCTCATTTTCAGGATCCTTAATAAATTTGGCTTTCATAACAAAAACTAAAATAAAGATATGAGTATCCATAAATCAATCTGCCACTTATCTTTTGGTCATGTTTAGTATTCTTAAAACATACAGAAATGATCACAAGATAAAAGTCCTGATAGGCCAACCACCACAGGACTTCACCCTACGGCATCCCAGCAAAGGACTTCATCCTTAGAACCGTTCAGCCACAACCCAATGCCTAATGTGAATATATTGTTTGCGTTGCGTGCTAATTTGTAGCTGTACACCAAATACGTGACCTCACTAAAGGAGGTCCGGACCATGCATATAGGATTAACAATTTCTAAATAAATGTGTAGTACAAAAGGGTGCCGGTTTACAACTGTGGTATATTAGGTGGCTCTAGTATGGAGAAGCGAACTGTGACAACTGTCAAAAATCATGGTCAATTCTTGTAGCAGTATTGAACATATGCCTCATAAACAATCAAATATATGGTCATCGAAGCTTACCAATGAGGGGCAAACTAAAGTAAAAAGGGATCCCATTGCATAAACAAGGCAGACCGCTTTACTCAACTGCTCCAGAGAACTAGGATTTACTGTGGGAAAACCTAATCAAATCAAACAATCTGGTATCAAAGGTTGCAAGCTATTGAAAACAATGATTACATTTAAAAACTGAACCATTAGTTTGTGAAAGAAAACAAATGTAGGTTAGCTCAAGACATAGTTTACCAAAATAACTGGCAGCTAAATTATATTTATATTTTTAATACGTACAATTGAAATAACTGTCTTTAAAGTTTAATAAAATGAAACCATTTTGAGTCAGAACACTAACAAATGCCCAAATATGCTCATACTAAATCATTTTAAAGCTTTCAGCTCCTGACTTCCCCTTTCTGGAATGAGCACAAGAAGAAACTTAAGCAAGCAAGATGAAGACAACTACGCTTTTGAAGGTTTACAACGCCATCTTCGTATAGAAGAGGACTCTTATCAAACTGAAACTCATTCTAAGCAGACAATCTGGAAGAAAGAATTCTTTGAAGCTTAAAAATGATACTCAGCTTTAAGAAGAAAATTCCTGACACGAATTGTTGGATGTTTACAGAAATCGGAAAAGGGTTTCTGTGTCATAATGTTTTCTGTCTTTTAGTGTAACTACCTATCAGTTATACTAAAAGACAGAATTTTTTTCTATTTTCTTGTGAAATTTCTGTCTACAGATTTTCTATGTATTTTGGCTAAAAATCAGATTTCAAATTTAGAGACAGAATCATGAAGATACTAAAAGTATTAGCGGGTGTGGGGTCCACGAAAATATTATATGTAGAAGGCCTCCTATTTAATCCAAAAAGACACACTAACTCTATTCAATATTACCCATTCAAACTCATTTTGTCCTTTGTCCCTCTGAAATTCTGGATACAAGCGTGCTCGAGATCTGGAGAGGTGTATTGTCGTCCCAAGGGAAATTAGGGACACGGTAATCAGTTTAAGCTAATGAATTTCTTCCGAGGAGGTGGGAGGCGTGGCTCCTCATAAAACTCAGTGGATTTGATGTGGGGGTTCGCAAAGAGGGGAACTCACTTGCTTTTAGTAAATAAGAGTGGGTGTCAGGTAATGGCATAAGACATGGACGGGTGTTACCGAAAAATTAGCACATTTAGTAGGAAGTTAGTGAGTCTAAACTAACGTGCGTAAAATATAAGAGATCTGGGGGGAAAAAATCTGACAACCAAAAACCATAAAAATCACTAACCTCGTGTAACAAGTTTCTTCCCTCACTTGACATGTAGAGGAGCCTTTGTTCTTGAAGCCAATGCTGGAATAGAGGAGCCTTTCTATCCACAAGAATAAAACAACGAAATAAGCAGCTATATATGTCAACACATACAAAAGAATAACTATGTTAACAGTAGATACACGGTATAGCTTATGTGCATAAAGTAAATCGTCGTCAATAATGTCTATCAACCAAATTTAATATGCAGTCAACAACCTAAAAAACACCACTATATTGAAACCATAATTCAGCAACTTCTAATAGTCATGTCTCCTTTGACATATCTTAATGCAAAAAGTAATGCAGGATATGCAACATCAACATCAAATTCGATTAAGTTTCACATCAAATGTTTCAGCATTGATCCCCAATATTGATTGCTGGATATTGCAAGCTGTCTCTTTAGGTAACAAATCATAAAAACAGGGTATCAAACAGAACTTTTAGTACATAAAAAACCATGACCACTAAAGAAACAATGAATCAAGGTTCATAAAGTGATCTTTTTTTATGGGTCAAAAGATGATTATACTGCTCGATATGGTACTATCACGCATACTGGCAGATAAAACGATAAAGTTGAGGCCTGACTGAGCTCTTTGGTAATATGGCTTAGAACTTATTTAAACTGAGCAGTGAAGAATGAAGAAAAATAAAAAGAATTTATTACCAAAATTGGGAAATACCTTATCAACAGGTTGAATAGATCCAATAGATGCAATATTTGTTGTTGCCCATGTATTGTGGTTCCATCCTAAACACAAATGTTACAAAGCCAGAAACAAACTTGAGATCAGCAAATCGACATACGTGTTCACTGCTCATTTGGAACAGAAAAATTATACTATGTTGCACCAGCATTTATGAAAAAGGATGAAGAACATTAGCTGACAACCATACCCATAATTCACATCCCAACGTAAGTCTGTCATTTGTGGATATCACAGGGAGAACGAGACTTTCTGTCGGAATATTTGCAACACGTGAAAACAAGAGTACTGCAGCATCTAAAGACTGGATGAATATTTGGGAACCTGCAAAGAAAAAAATTGCAATGCTGTAATCATAATGGAGGTCAGTTTCCAGCAATGACCCAAGAGGAAGAGCGCAGTTCAACATGCAAATCTTTTGGTAATATTAAGCATGCAATACTCTTAAATTATAGGGTCCTTACGTAAAACCGAAAAGAAAGGTATAGAGGTGCCATGGGTGTTATTTTTTATAGCAGAACTAGGTCACTAGCAACCCTTACACAAGCTTTAACTATCTCTTTCCTTTTTCAAATAAAATCCACTGCTTTTTTTAATCCTGAAGTATTACGTTTTCTCGCATTTATTAAGCTTCCACAACCAGAAACACCATCAGATGACAACGAAACTACTAATACCATAATTCTATCACTGTGTTTCTAGACTCTATACAAACTAATCTGCTGCCTCACAAAAGGGAACCATTATACCACCCCAAGCATTAAATCAAGACCACAACAACCTCAATGGTTTCTCAAACATCTATAACAATTGCCAAGAACCATTCCTCCATAGAGCTTCTCTTGGTCCATTAAGTGTAAATCCACTACCTAACAAAATTGAAATTGATATCCTAGATTTTCTTATTCCATAACCAACTCCACCACCTCGCCTATGTTTAGTGGAGACGACTGGTATAATAATGAAAAAGGAATTATTGCCACAAGCCAAACACCAAAGTATCATTTTATGATAAGTAAAAGCATGATCTGAGTTTGATCCATCCAAGCAAAAAATAATACCTTCTATTGCTGAAACAAAATTATTCCCCTTGCCCGCCGGAGGATCTGTGTGATGTGCAACTATCAGAAAGCGTCAAATATTAGGGTCAAAATTTTGAAGAAGCAAAAATCTACTAACTAGAAGGACAATGTCATTGAACACAATTGCAGTGGTAAAAGAGAACTCATTTGAAAAATAACTAAAACTTTCTTTCAATTTTTAAACTAAAGTCAAACACTGGATACCTGATTTTGGAAATAAGCAAAAAGGCTCTAATGGTTTCTCGGTGGGGTTTTGATACACCATTCAGTAGAGAGTACTCTCCTTCAACAATATCATACCTGTCAAATTATGAACTCAGCACACTAATTCAACAGTCCCACGACCACGGAACCTAGCAAAACAATAACAGAAATCTAAAATTAAGAATCTGAAGGCATGATTTGACTTGATAACCCCACTACATAAAATCGACCGAAGAAGATAAACCATGCTAGGAAAAAACAGGAAACAACAAGATATTCTCAGAGTGTAAGTAATTTTGTGTAAAGAAAAGATTTATCACATGTTTTAAAAAGCTAATCAAGAAGCAAATCGTGATTTTGGTATTCTTCGACCAGTCAAGCAAAAGAAATTTCTAAATGGTAACTCCTCCCAATAGCGGTAACAGTCAACATAGAAACCTGGCTCAAAATGACATTTATTTCAAATCTTGCCACATTAAAGTGGAAAAAGTGAAAGCGGCTTAAGAGGGTTAGGAAGGCTCTCCAAAACTGTGGAGAAAAATGTGCACCATTAAGCTTCAAATTGAGTAGACATCAAATGGAGGTTAAAGTCTTTAGTGAATTGAAATGAACGAAACTCATCATACATTATTCAAATTTCAAACAAAATTAACCAGCCTAGTTTTGAATAGGGAAAGGCAGATTAGATCATAGTACCATTCTGATTTCGCGTGTTCTCAATCAAGATGTAACGGTGTCCAAGCAATCTTCATATAGCAAGAGCTTCAGTGATTTCATCTGACATGCAATCTCAAACGTCTCGATCGAAATTCATCTAATGCCTCCAACACCTATACAAAATCACTTTCTATCATCTTAAACAAACTATTTGATTCAATACAATACAATCAAACATCATAATATAGCTGAAGAAATCTAATTTGTTAGAATTACCAAGTACACTGAACAAATTCTGCAGTCCTTCATCCGTCATCAGAAACACGTAGTTGTCAACTTTTTCATATCTTCTACGACGCCATTAATTTCAGTTCCACCTGATACAATTTCATAAAACTGATCGAATTCTCACCAGAAAATGACATGACAAAAAAACAAAATAAACAAAAATCAAAAGAAACAAAAAGATTATATGTGTAAGAGAGATTTAAGACCTGAGAAAACCAGCAGTGAACCTCAGGGTTAGCCATACACCTAGAGAGAATGAAGAAGCAGAAGGAGAGAGAAACTGAAGAGAGAGAAGAAATTGAGAAAGGAAAGCGGACGGACCTACAAATCAATATGTTCGCCATGTATTCGGTGTACCCCGATTTGACGATTCAATCCTAACTTTTTTTCTTTTCTTTTCTTTTTCTTTTTTTATAACAAGAGTATCCATTGATTAGGCAGTCCTAGGCACTGCAAGTCCGTGTAACAAAGAATTTAACCACGGAGAATAATCCTTGTACTCCTTTAGTAAGAGTTTGTCTCTCCTCATTTTTTTGTAACACAGTCTGTAATATTATTTAATCCTCTCTTTACATGAGAGAATTTACAGAGTTTAAAAGATGAACTGCTGATGAGGTAGTTGTTATCCCATCTAACTTGGACTTTGTCTGTGATAATAGAATGCACCACAATTTCAGCATCTTCTATAATATGGACTTCATTGATATTGAGAGCTTTAATCCAACTAAGAGCTTCCAAAATCGACATGCACTCTGCAGCCTTTGGGTCTATCACTCTGTCTGCATACGATCCTTTAAATCCATTACAGGTACCTGCACAAGACAAAAGCACCATACCAGTGCCAGAAGTGTTAGTCATGTAGTCAAAAGAAGCATCAACAAAAACTCTTGTAACATCTGGAGTATATACAACTTCAGTACTAATCTGAGGCTGTACTGGCAATGCATTATTGGCTGCATAACTGAAATTATGAAGATGAAATTGTATTTTAGTGATTGTAGAGAAGTGGCTAAGTGTTTTATTTTGAAAGACATTTTCACATCTTTCCTTTCAAATCACCCAACATCCCACCATTAATGTAATTCTCCGAGTATTGTTTTCTAACAAAAGATGAAACAATGTTTCCACATGATGATTGCAAATACCTCAGTGTAATCGAATAAATTTAAAGGTGCATATTCATTGGTATTTGGTACTAAAGATAAGTTAGTTGTTGTTCGTGATCCTCACGGGTTTAGGCCGTGAGTTATCAGTCGTCGAAGTAATGGTTCTTATGTTTTTGGTTTCGAAACTTGTGCATTAGATTTGATTGAAGCAACATATGAGAGAGAAGTGTATCCTGGTGAAGTAATTGTGGTTGATAAAGATGGATGTCAAAGTCTTTATTTAGCGCCTCAGTTTGAGCGAAGAGCTTGCATCATTGAGCATATTTATTTTTCTCAACCGAATTCGATTCTTTTTGGTCGATCAGTTTATCAATCGAGAAGAGAATTTGGTGAGATTTTAGCTACAGAAGCTCATGTTGATTGTGATGTTGTTATAGCAGTGCCTGATTCAGGGGTTGTTGCTGCACTTGGATATGCAGCTAAAGCTGGGGTTCCATTTAAACAAGGTTTGATAAGATCACATTATGTTGGAAGAACCTTTATCGAACCTACGCAGAAAATTAGAGATTTTGGTGTGAAATTGAAACTTGCGCCGGTTAGGGGTGTTATTGAAGGTAAAACCGTTGTTGTTGTTGATGATTCAATTGTTAGAGGAACAACGTCTTCGAAAATTGTTAGGTTGTTGAAACAAGCTGGAGCAACAGAAGTTCATATGAGCATCACGAGTCCACCAATGGTTGCTTCTTGTTATTATGGAGTTGATAAACCAAATGCAGAGGAGTTGATTTCGAAAAGGTTGAGTATTAAAGAAACTAGGAAGTACATCGGGTGTGACTCGCTTGCTTTTCTTCCATTTGATAGCTTCAAGAAATTACTCAAAGAAGATTCACCTGTTTTTTGCTATGTTTGTTGCACTTGGAATTACTTTGTTCTGCCAAAAATGAAGGAGGTTAAAGTGTAAAAGGTATGTCATTTTGTTGACGATGTGTTGAATGGAGAGTTTAACTGACAAGGGGTTCTTTTGGTTTTAATTATTGTTCGGATTTTTAACAGTTGTTTTGTTTTTAGTTACTGGTAGGCAGAAAATCAAGAATACAGGTTATAGGGAACTGGGTATCTTTTGAATATCCTCCTTCCTTTACTTACAATACCATTCTTTTACATGATTGCTTTATCATTCAAGTCTCCAAATCGAATTTGATGATTAAAGGTGTACATCATTGATGAATGAAATGTCTACTTTGTTACTTGTTTGTTGTTTGATGTTGATACTTGATGTATCCCGAATTTGTATCTAAGTTCTCTGTTTGTTGGGTGTTACAGAATTTTGGCGCTTACCGTGATTGACTATGCACAACTAACAGTTGATTGCATAAATTTTAAAAATTGTAGCTAACATAAACCCTCCTGCAGATTTTAACTGGACGTCTGGTACTTAAGACTAAGGTATGAAACAACAGATGCCAACACAAAAAAAGTGACCAGTACCAATTTCATGTTTCTGAAAGTCAGAACTTCTGTTGAGTTTAAACTGATTCTCCACCAAAATGCCCACCATCAGCAACATAATAGAGGAACTGCAAATCCATCTGACCATCGTGGTTTAAGTTTAGGGTCACTGCCACTTATTTGTCTGAACACTGTAAATATAACTCTAGATCATAACCATTAATAACCCGATTAATTAAGGGTCATCTCTTCTTTGTTATCCTTCTTTATCACTCTAATCCATCAAAGTTCTTGCAAAAGAGTGAAATACGCCATCCAGTTCCGCCACTAGTAACAATGTCTAAAAAAAACCTATTTCCTCCGCTACTGAAACTAGTTTTCCTGGGAATTTTAGGTCGAAACTGAAACAAGAATGGTTGGATTCATGTATCGCAGATTTGAATAACTCAAATCCTGGTTTTGATAACTTCGATCTTGATGAAAAACTCATCCTCGAGCGGTTTCTGTTATCTGATATGAATTTTTTTTGTGGGGGTACGCTTCCTGAAAATACTCATACTTTTGATCTAGATCATCATCCCGATCTATTAGTTCTTCAGGTATTAAACACGGTTTGCTTGCTCTTTGAAGTAATATAGTTATTGTTTAACCATGTTTGAGAATATGTTGTTACACATATTTGACCTTGAGTAACAATTTTTTCTGACAGGTTAACTGGATGGGTCGTATAAATGATCGTCCAGAAAATAGGCGTCTTCTGACTATGATGGATGGTGTTCAATACACATTTGGAGTAGAGATCAGTCATATCAAAGATCTTCAAGTTTCAGCTATTGCGGTTTCAATGTTTGTTTTATTGAAAAGAAATGACTTGAAATTGGGTTTTCTATTGTAAATTTTTTGTTATTTATTTATATTCATTTAGAGGTTTCTTATGGGATGACTTGAGGTAGCTTTATTGGGCATGCACAACTCAAAATTCATATTTTATGGCATATAGGTTGTCATTCACAAGGGAAGATTTGTGGATGGGCTCCTACAGCTGGTGCCTGAAGGCTTGGAAGTGCTCGGTAGAATGGTGGAAGATTTGGGAGCTGCATACCATAAATCAGTAGAAGAAGTAATTGAGTCTCATAAGAGTGAAAGGTATATATGGTATATTTCATCTCCTTACTAGCGATATCTAACGTTAAAAGCAGACATTAGTTCAAAGTAGTTCTTGCGTGTTTGATATAGTTCACCTTACACACTCTACCCTGATGCAGAATGCATACATATAGTGCTTCTTTGAAACCCAAGGATTACGATGAAATTGAGAAAGACAACTCAAACAGATTAACTGATGAATATAAAGCGATGCCTTATAAATACTTGGCTAGTTTGTTGGCAGAATGGGAGCAACGAAAGCAGTCGGATCACAGAGCAACCATCCGACGTAAAATCCAGGTTTCTCACTCTATCAATCGTACAAATCCATCAATGTCCAAATGTTGCAGCATCATATAGTTATTCCCACCTTGCATCCACATATGCAAATTCGGCTTTACTCTCACCTCGTAATTCTGCGATGCATACAGAATCCTATGATTTATTTCAGGCAGCGTCCCTGAAGCATGTGTTTTCGGGTACCTCCTACCAACTTCATCATCGTGCACATTGAACGTTACAACTGATCCATACGGGTACAACACGGCCCATCAATGACAAATCTTGATCTGTATGGGGACCCGTACTCGATTTACCTAAGTACGACAGACGCCTTATTTTTCCTGACTTAAACCCTACACACGCCAAATTACAGTATCTCTCTCTTCCTCCACCTCTATTAGAGGTTTACAAAACAAAATCAATGGTAAAAACAAATCTCTCATATGTCCGATCATCAATATCATCTTCAGAACAGAACCCTCATTCTCCTCTCAAAACCCCAGTTTTGGTTAAACCCTTCTTGAACCTTAAACCAGCAAATCCAAGCTCATCATCATCATTATGTCAATCACTGTCTGTCACTAATCAGACCAAAAAAAGTTTCAATCTTTCTTGCAAAAATAAAAAAACCACATCTGATTTCACTATTGCGAGAAATCAAGATGATGATTTTGATATAAACTTATAGAAGAATGTGGTGTTACTGGTATTTATGGCGATCTAGAAGCTTCTCGTTTTTGTTATTTAGCTCTCCACGCACTCCAACATCGTGTACAAGAAGGTGCTGGTATTGTTACTGTTGATAAGGGAGAATTCATGTTAAAACCTGGTGTTGGTTTAGTTTCTGAAGTTTTTAATGAATCAGAACTTAATAAATTTCCTTGTGATTTAGCAATTGGTTATGTACGTTATTCAACTGTTGGCGCCTCGATGCTTAATAATGTCCAACCTTTTATTGCTGATTGTAAATTTGGTGAAGTTGGTGTTGCTCATAACGGTAATTTTGTCAATTATTCTTCACTGATGTCTAAGCTTGAGAAAACTGGTGTTACTTTTAATAGTAGTTCTTATACTGCAGTGTTTTACATTTGATTAATTGCTCATTCAAAAGCTTCAAATTTATCACTTAGTATTATTGATGCTTGTGAACAAGGTAAAGGTGGATACTCATTGGTATTTGTTACTAAAGAAAAGTTAGTTGTTGTTCGTGATCCTCACGGGTTTAGGCCGTTAGTTATGGGTCGTCGAAGTAATGGTTCTTATGTTTTTGGTTCTGAAACTTGTGCATTAGATTTTATTGAAGCAACATATGAGAGAGAAGTTTATCCTGGTGAAGTAATTGTGGTTGATAAAGATGGTTGTCAAAAACTTTATTTAGCGCCTCAGTTTGAGCGAAGAGCTTGCATCTTTGAGCATATTCATTTTTCTCAGCCGAATTCGATTATTTTTGGCCAATCAGTTTATCAACCGAGAATAGAATTTGGTGAGATCTTAGCCACAGAAGCTCCTGTTGATTGTGATGTTGTTATAGCAGTGCCTGATTCTGGGGTTGTGTGATGTACTGAGTTATTCTATGATGTAATAAGGAAGGCGAGGTTGTACTACAAGCATTCAAGTAACTCAATACCACTGAACTGCCTCCATTAACTTAATTCATGATAAAACTGCAATTCCAGGTACAAGATTATTTAAGAGAAAGCGACCTAACGAAACCCTAAAGCATCACGTACTGCACGTGTGCTTGTACTGTATCCGTACCAGTAAAACTTAAAGCATAATTAACTGAAGTAAAACGGCTAATTAAATTTACTAAAAGCTAAATACACCCCAGGGATGGTTGTAGGCACTTTGGTATCATGACAATACTCCCTCCTTCAGAATATCCTTGTCCTCAAGGATGGTAGTGTGGAAAGTGTACTCTGACATGCGATAGGTCCTCCCAAGTAGCATCAGCCGGAGTAGTGTGAGACCATTGAATCAGTAATTTTTGCACTGACGTTCCTTGTCGAAAAATCTGGCGGGAGTCCAAAGTGGAAATTGGTTTGAGTATGATTTCACCCTCTGAATCCACCAATGGCAGTGAAGGAATAGTAGTTGCAGAAGTGCCCATTTTCTTCTTCAACTGTGACACATGGAACACTGGGTGGATCTTGCAGTTTGGGGGCAGTTGTAGTTTGTAAGCGACCTCACCAATTTTTTGGATCACAGTAAATGGTCCATAATATCTGGAAGATAACTTGAAGTTCTTGCGCAGGGCCATAGAAGTATGTTTATAAGGCTGCAACTTCAAGTAAACTATATCACCCACAAGGAATGATCTATCTGTTCTTTTCTTCTTAGCAAACCACTTCATTCTCTCTTGTGCCTTATGCAAATTCTCTTTGAGAATGTCTAAAACATCATCTCTTATTTGTAAATATTCTTCCACAGAAGCTACAGATGTAGTAGATGTTGTAGGAAAATCCAAATGAGGTGGTACATACCCATATAGTGCTTGGAATGGAGAAATCTTCAAGCTGGTGTTATAGTTGGTGTTGTACCACCATTCATCCAATGGAATCCACTGAAACCATTGTTTTGGCTTATGGCTTGTCATGCATCTCAAGTATCCTTCCAAGCAAGCATTAACTCTTTCAGACTGGCCATCTGACTGAGGGTGATAAGCTTTGCTCATAGATAGATGGGTGCCCAAAGTTCTGAAAAGTTCCTGCCAAAACTTGCTTGTAAAAACCTTGTCTCTGTCAGAAACAATTGAAGTTGAAAGTCCATGCAGTTTAAAGATAGTATTTAAAAACTCCTGAGCCACTGTGATAGCTGTGTATGGATGAGTAAGACCAATAAAATGACTATACTTGGTGAATCTGTCCACTACCACCAGTATAACATCTTTGTTCTGTGACTTAGGAAGGCCCTCAATGAAATCCATGCCAATGTGCTGCCAAGACTGAGTAGGTACTGGAAGTGGTTGTAAAAGTCCGATAAGGTGGTGATGATCAAGTTTGTTTTGTTGACAAGTCTCACACTGGCTGACCAACATCAAGTTGTCTTGCTTTAAGCCTTTCCAGTAGAAGTATGTTTTAGCTCTAACATAACTACCATGAATACCAGAGCGACCCCCAGCGGAAGATGAGTGAATAGAATGCAAGATGTGTTGCCTCAAGTTAGAGTTGGTACCCACATAAATTCTTCTCTTGAACCTCAGAATTCCCTCCAAGTATGTGAAATTAGGGACTGCATATGGGTTAACCAAGAGCCGTGGAATAAGAGTAGAGGCCACTGCATCATTGGTGTAACTATTGATAATATCTTGAGTCCAAGCTGGAGCAGATAAGGCCATAACACTGCAAGTTGGTATGGAATCAGTATGAGGAAGTCTAGAAAGAGCATCAATAGCTTTGTTATCCAAACCCTTTTTTTAATGAATTGTGTAGTCAAATCCCAGAAGCTTGATGAGCCATTTTTTCTGCAGTAATGTGGTAATCTTTTGTTCCATAAAGTACCTAATGCTCTGCTGGTCAGTATTGATGATGAAATGGTGACCAGTGAGATAGTGTCTCCATTTGGTCATTGCATTAACCACATCCAGTGACTCCTTTTCATAAGTGGATAACCCTAAAGCCTTTGGCCATAAAGGTTTGTTGTAGAAGGCAATTGCTCTACCATCCTGCATGAGAACAACACCAATGCCTCTAGAACATGCATCAGTTTCTACTACAAAATTTTTGGTGAAGTTAGGAAGGGCAAGGAAAGGAGTGGTGCACATAGCATTTTTAAGGGTGTTGAAAGCATCTTCAGCTGAGGGAGACCACAAGAATGAATTCTTCTTTAATAAGTCTGTGAGAGGTTTACTGATATTACCATATCCTTTCACAAACTTCCTATAATAGCCTGTAAGGCCCAAGAAACCTCTTAACTGTTTAAGAGTAGTAGGAATAGGCCAAGAATTCATACAAGCAATCTTCTCAGGATCAGCAGCCACTCCATTTGAAGTAATAATGTGGCCTAAGTACTCTAGAGAATCTTGAGCAAAACAACATTTAGAAATTTGACAAATAACTTGTGTTCTCTGAGAAAAGAAAGAGCCAGGGAGAGATGTTGAACATGTTCTTGGATGTTGGAGCTATAGATCAAGATGTCATCAAAGAACACAAGAACAAATTTTCTCAAATCTGGACCAAATAAAGAGTTCATAAGTGCCTGAAAGGTGGCAGGTGCATTTGTTAGGCCAAATGGCATAACCTTGAACTCATAGTGGTCATGATGGGTAAGGTTGTCTTATGTATATCAGGTGCATGAACCCTGATTTGGTGATACCCTGCCCTTAAATCCAACTTAGTAAATATTCTTGCTCCATGTAATTCATCCAATAACTCATCAATAATAGGTATAGGGAACTTATCTTTGATAGTTATGGAATTGAGCTTTCTAAAATCAACACAAAACCTCAAAGTATTGTCTTTCTTTTTCACCAGAAGTATTAGGGAGGCAAAAGGGCTATGACTATCTTGAATAATCCCATTGTTGAGCATTTCTTGTACTAATGACTCCACCACTGACTTATGGATATAAGGGCATTTATAGGGTCTGAGATTGACAGGTTGGGAATCTGGTTTTAGATTGATTTGGTGGTCTAGAATCCTTGGTGGTGGTAATTGTTTTAATTCCTCAAAAATATCAGAAAATTTGTTGAGCAACTCTTGAATTGGTGTGGGTATTGCAGCAGGTGGAGGAGTCATTGTAATAGAGAAGAATTTTCCTACTAGAGTTGGAGTATTTTTTTTGATAAAATTTTTCATAGCATTACCACTAAGTAGTATGAGTGTGGGTTTAGTAAATGTACCTTGATCAGTAATTGCTTGACCCTGGTGAAGAAAGGAAATAGATAGCTTGGCCAGATTAAAAGTGACATCACCAAGAGTTCTTAACCAATCAGCACCCAAAGCTATATCACACCCTCCCAAAGGAAGTAACCTCAAATCCGTAGCAAATTTTTGGTGTTGCATTGTCCACTGTAGTTGTGGACAGATCCCAGTACTTGTGGTCTTAGCCCCATTAGCAACAGTGACCAACATGTGAGCAGTTGGTTGAACTTCACAACCCAATTGAGTTTCTAGAGAAGAATCAATGAAACTATGATTACTACCTGTGTCCACTAGCACAATGATGGATTTTTTCTTAATGAATCTTGGGATCCTAATGGTGTCAGGATTAACATTGCCAGTAAGGGCATGGAGAGAAATCTCCATATCTGAATCAACCAGTTGATCTTCACCAGGAGCTTGAGGAGGTGAAGGCTCAATATCATCTGCTTCATGGTCAGCTACCATCATAAATAATTGCTGGGATTTACATCTATGGCCTGGTTGGTATTTTTCATCACAATTGAAACAAAGGCCTTGTGCTCTTCTTTTACTCATTTGCTTATAAGTTAATCTTCTAATGGATGGTATATATGGGGATTTGGGTGGTGGGATAGGAGATGGAGAAATGGGTGTAGATGTAGAAGCACCCATGGAGGGAGGGACAATAGGTAATCTTTGTGGAACGAACTTATGATAAGAGGAAGTGGTGGGTGTGGGTTTAAGTGAAATGGTTTTTGAAGTTGGGATATGTGAAGAGAGAGCCAACTCTTGTAATATGGCTAGGTAAAATGCTTGAGCAAGAGTTGTAGGTTTGTGCATCTGCACAGAACTTTTCAAAACTTCTTTCAACCCACTGATAAAGCTCAATACGAAGTGTTCCTCTGTGAGATGAGGGTTTTTACTCAACATTAAGGCGTTTAACTATTCAAACTGCTCAAAATATTCTTCAACAGAGGTAAGTTAAGAAAGCTTGTTAGAAGAACCCACATAATTATCATTTTCCAAATCTTCAAAACGACTACAAATAGCTTCTACAAAAACAGGCCAAGAGATATATGTTTACCAGTAAGGAAATCGAGAAACCAAGAATCAACTTTGCCATCAAAGTATAAAGAAGCAATTTTTGTCTTTTGTTCTTCAGAAGTGGAGTGGATCTGAAAAAATCTTTCACACTTGCGAATCCAACTGCAAGGATTCTCACCGGAAAATCGAGGAAAATCTAGTTTGGAAACCTTAGAGAAGTTACTGAAAGTATTCATGTGATTCTTGTTGTTAGAGCTCTCCACATAAGGAGATCCCTGTGGTTCTGAGTGAGGTTTAGAAAAAACTTGAATAAGAGTGTCAAACTTAGCTTGATTGGTCTCAAAAATTTTAACCAAAGAAGTAAGCAAAGTGTCTTGTCGTTGAGCAGCTGCCGTACGATCTGCTGCATCACGATTGTATAGATCTGTAAGATTTTTGATGAGTTGATATAGTTCACGGGTGGTAGAATCCACATCTTTGATAGTTGGACCAGTCATGGCGTAGAAAAAGAGAGAGGAATCGACTGGGTGATACCAAATGCGATGTACTGAGTTATTCTGTGATGTAATAAGGAAGGAGAGGTTGTACTACAAGCATTCAAGTAACTCAGTACCACTGTACTGCCTCCATTAACTTAATTCATGATAAAACTGCAATTCCATGTACAAGCTTATTTAATAGAAAGGGACCTAACGAAACCCTAAAGCATCACGGACTGCACGTGTGCTTGTACTGCATCTGTACCAGTAAAACTTAAAGCAGAATTAACTGAAGTAAAACGGATAGTTAAATTTACTAAAAACTAAATACACTCCAGGGATGGTTGTAGGAACTTTGGTATCATGACAGGTTGTTGCTGCACTAGGGTATGCGGCTAAAGTTGGGGTTCCATTTGAACAAGGTTTGATAAGATCACGTTATGTTGGAAGAACCTTTATCGAACCTACGCAAAAAACTAGAGATTGGATTATAAACAGATGTATCCCTGTTTTTATACCCGATAGACATATCGACATCCGGTTTTTTCACTTTTACAAATATAGGCGTGTTTTAATTTTTCCGTCCAAATCTGTTAATTTAGTCGATTTATCATATTTCCGGTCAATATCTCGTTGACTGAGATGAGAATTTGAATACACAGATTACTGTTATGTCCCTTAGTTGAAGCCACTGAAGAAGGAATGAGATCAGGCCATATCGTTCATTCTTCCATTATTTTCCTTTCCACTCTCTGGTTCTGAACAACCTATTCTTCTCTCAGCAAAATCGATAAAAAAATTTTAGGGGTTTATTCCAAATCAAGTTGAATTGTAGTTTCCGTTGTTTATTTGGTAATTTTTGGTGATGATATGGCAGTGGGCGAGATTGTTCTTGGCGGCTTAATGATTGGGTAGCTGTTGTTGATGGTTGTTCTCGCTTAAAGTTGCTGGTGGTGATTTGTTCTTGTCGTGCTCGA
Organism: Papaver somniferum; assembly: GCF_003573695.1. NCBI lineage: Eukaryota > Viridiplantae > Streptophyta > Magnoliopsida > Ranunculales > Papaveraceae > Papaver > Papaver somniferum. Next base: position 145,949,818 of record NC_039362.1, read on the forward strand.
AGAATTTTTTTCACAGGTACTGCAGAATTTAAAGTTTGATTTCATTTGGGATAAAATTGATAGTTAAATTAGAAATTTAAGTTTGATAATTAAAGGGTTTTGTCTCGCATGTGTAAATTAAAGTTTAAAAATGGTTAATTTCAGTTTTGAGTATTTTCAAGGTCTTGTATAACAACTGATTTTGGGGTTTATCCAGGCGATGGAGGTTCGAGGTCAACACCAGCCAAACTGCACAACAAGTGTTTGAGAAATGTCCCAAAACAAACAATGGTAAAGTTCTTCTTGCTTTCTTTACTCATTTCAGTAATGATAGGATTATGAAAACTTGGAGTTTTGTCATGCCGATGAATTAGTACGTAAATTAGTCGTTTCCTGCAAACTGAGATCATTATGGTGTAAATTTTCATCCATATGCTGACAACTAGTACTGGATAGCACTTTTTTATGTGTCAAGTCGGTTTATAAACAAATTTTAAGGAACAATTTGTGTATGACCTTTTTACGTGACAGGTAGTTAATTCTTTAAGTGAATTAGTTTGGAGGATGCAATAATGGAAAGGTTATGTAGTGAAAGTGGTTCCTTGATCATCTGTATGGATGTTATAGGTCATGGTAGTGCGAATGTTGCTAACCGTCCTTAGCGGTGGGTACTGACACATTTTCATGTTCCAGTTACTGAACTGATGTAACTCATTATTCAAGCCTTAGATATTGACCAACCAGATCCTATTCAAAGCAAGTTAATTGATGTAGTTTACAGCAGCTAGCTACTAGCTGTTAGCATAATAGAAAAAAGCTAGCTCATTTAATTATTCTTCATGATGGAGCGTGCTTGAGTTTATAAGTTAGTAGTAGGGAATATCATTAATAATTGATGATGAACAAGTTAAGAATAACAATAATTTAATGTTAACCCTTTGGTCTGAACAGAGATCAATTTGATAGTTTCTAGTATGTCAAATTAATATCACATTAGCAACCAAGATATCGTTATGGTTCATGTTAATATGTTAACCTAACTGGTTTAAAAAGTGAGATCCATTAATGATAGAAAATTAGTTTTGCTAGAATAAACCTTACTTTTCTAAAGTGGTGTTGGACCTATTGGTGTTCATTTGGTGTATGAACTGTTGGTGCTGTGCTGAGATAGTTCTTCTCAATGCTTAGTGTTTGGTTCCTTGAGAGTTCTGTTGTTAGCTGATGCAGGTGGTAATCAAAGTGTGGTACATGTGTTCATGTGGTGAGGACTCGTTACTTGTGATCTAGCATGAGCGGTCTTTCAACTCAATTAATATTGGAAACATTCATGTGCAACTATACCGTATTATGGGTCAGTATGGAGTACCGCTTAATGATTCTGTTCGTGTAGTTGCAAATGCCAATATTGCGATGGAAAAATTAGCGGTGAAGTTCTTCGGAACATGAGTTACAAATACTATTTCTGGGATTTGATTGTTGAGCCAACTACCTTCGGCAACTGAATCTATAGGATGTTGAACTTGGGTTTGAGCATTGATGAAGATTGTGCTGACACAGAAGCTGACCTAGAGATGCATGAACTTGTTGAAGACGATGCTAAGGGTAGCAAGATGAAGAAGGTCGACTAAGCCCTTAGTTGATTGCTTTGAGTTTCTTTTGTCGACAATTTCTGTTGATATTAGCTTTTTTTTTACTACTTTTTTTTTTCTTCCTGCTTTAGAATTTTGGTACTTTCTTTTACGAAAAATAGTGGGTGAATTCTAGGTTGCCACGCTTCAAGGAGATAGTGACATGTACATATGTTATGCGTACATATTAAATTGTTTATGAATAACTGAGTTAACTAGCTGCTGAAATCGTTGGTTCATTACAATGAACTTGTTAACTGGGTGATCTGAAGGATTAAACAGTCTTTCATGTCTACTTAACAGCCCACGTGGAAGATAACTATCTGTTTACCGTTTTTTCAAAAAAACGGTCAAAATAGGATTACATATGTAAAAACAAAAAAAAAGGAGGTACATTTAAACCCCACATAAAAAAGTACATCCGTATTTCACCCTTAGAGATTTTGGTGTGATTGAAAATTTCACCCTTAGAGATTTTGGTGTGAAATTGAAAATTGCACCGGTTAGGGATGTTATTGAAAGTAAAAGAGTTGTTGATGATTCAATTGTTAGAAGAACAATGTCTTCGAAAATTGTTAGGTTGTTGAAAGAAGTTGGAGCAACAGAAGTTCATATGAGAATCGCGAGTTAAAAAATGGTTGTTTCTTGTTATTATGGAGTTGATACACCAAATGCAGAGGAGTTGATTTCGAAAAGGTTGAGTATCGAAGAAACTAGGAAGTACATCGGGTGTGACTCGCTTGCTTTTCTTCCATTTGATAGCTTGAAGAAATTACTCAAAGAAAATTCACCTGGTTTTTGCTATGCTTGTTTCACTGGGAATTACCGTGTTCTACCAGAAAGGAAGGAGGTTAAAGTGTAAAAGGTATGTGATTTTTGTTGAGGATGTGTTGATTATAAAGTTTAACTGACGAAGGGTTCTTTTGGTTTTAATTTTTGTTCGGATTCTTAACAGTTGTTTTGTTTTTAGTTATTGGTAGGCAGAAAATCAAGAATACAGGTTAGAGGGATCTGGGTATCTTTTGAATATCTTCCTTCCTTTAATTACAATACAATTCTTTTACATGATTGCTCTATCATTCAGGTCTCCAAATCGAATTTGATGATTAAAGGTGCACATCATTGATGAATGAAATGTCTACTTTGTTACTTGTTTGTTGTTTGATGTTGATACTTGATGTCCCCCGAATTTGTATCTAAGTTCTCTGTTTGTTGGGTGCTACAGAATTTTGGCTCTTACCGTGATTGACTATGCAAAACTAACAGTTGATTGCATAAATTTTAAAAAATTGTAGCTAACATAAACCCTCTTGCAGATTTTAACTGGCAGTCTGGTACTTAAGATTGAGGTATGAAACAACAGATGCAAACACAAAAAAAGTGACCAGTACCAATTTCATTTTCTGAAAGTCAGAACTTCTGTTGAGTTTAAACTGATTTCCCACCAAAATGCCTACCACCAGCAACATAACAGAGGAACTGCAAATCCGTCTGACCATCGTGGTTTAAGTTCGGGGTAACTGCCACTTATTTGTCCGATCACTGTAAATATAACTCTAGATCACAACCATTAAGAACCTGACGAATTAAGGGTCGTCTCTTCTTTATTATCCTTATTTATCACGCTAATCCACCAAAGTTCTTGCAAAGAGTGAAATATGCCGACCAGTTCCGCCACTAGTAACAATGTCTAAACAAAACCATATTTCCTCTGCTACTAAAACTAGTTTTAAAACCACGATGAATAGTTTTCCTGAGAATTTTAGGTCGAAACTGAAACAAGAATGGTTGGATTCATTTATCGCAGAGTTGAATAACTCAAACCCTGGTTTTGATAACTTCGATCTTGCTGAGAAAGAGAAACTCATCCTCGAGCGGTTTCTGTTATCTGATATGAAATTTTCTTGTGGGTGTATGCTTCCTGAAAATACTCATACTTTTGATCTAGCTCATCATACCGATCCATTAGTTCTCCAGGTATTAAACACAGTTTGCTTGCTCTTTGAAGTAATCTAGTTATTGTTTAACCATGTTTGGCAATATTTTGTTACACATATTTGACCTTGAGTAACAATTTTTTCTGACAGGTTAACCGGATGGGTCATATAAATGATCGTCCAGAAAATAAATGTCTTCCGACTATGACGGATGATGTTCAATACACACTTAGAGTAGAGATCATTCCTATAGAAGATCTTCAAGTTTCATCTCCTGCCGGTTTCAAGGTTTGTTCTATTGAAATGAAATGACTTGAAATTGGGTTTTCTTTTGCAACTTTTTTGTTATTTGTTTATATTCATTTAGAGGTTTCTTGTGGGATGACTTGAGGTAGCTTTATTGGGCATGCACAACTCAGAATTCATATTTTATGTCATATAGATTGTCATTCTCAAGGGAAAATTTGTGGATGGGCTCCTACAGCTGGTGCCTGAAGGCTTGGAAGTACTTGGTGCAATGGTGGAAGATTTGGGAGATGCACACCCTAAATCAGTAGAAGAAGTATTTGAGTCTCCTAAAAGTGAAAGTTATATATGGGATATTCCAGCTCCTTGCTAGCTATATCCAACGTTCAAAGCAGACATTAGTTCAAAGTAGTTCTTGCGTGTTTGATATAGTTTACCTTACACACTCTACCCTGCTGCAGAATGCAAACAGATAATGATGATTTGAAACCCAAGAATTATGATGAAATTGAGAAAGACAACTCAAACAGATTAAATGATGAATATAAATCGATGCCTTACAAATACTTGGCTAGTTTGTTGGCAGAATGGGAGCAACGGAAGAAGTCAGATGACAGAGCACCCATCCGACGTAAAATCCAGGTTTTCTCACTCTACCAATCGTACAAATCCCATCAATGACCAACTGCAGCAGCATCATCGGGTATAATACCACTCATTAGTGACGAATCTTGATCCGGATGGGGACCCGTACTCGACTTAACCAAGTCCGACAGACGCCTTCCTTTTCCTGACTTAAACCCTACACACGCCAGATTTCAGTATCTCTCTCTTCCTCCACCTCCATTAGAGGTTTACAAAAAAAAAAAAAAAATCAATGGCAACAACAAATATCTCATATTTTCGATCATCAATATCATCTTCAAAACAGAACCCTCGTTCTCCTCTATAAACCCCAGTTCTAGTTAAACCCTTCTTGAACCTTAAACCAGCAAATCCAAGCTTATCATCATCATTATGTCAATCACTGTCTATCACTAATCATACCAAAACAAGTTTCATTCTTTCTTGCAAAAACCAAAAACCCACATCTGATTTCATCGTTGCGAGAAATCAAGATGATGATTTTGATGATAAACTTAGAGAAAAATTTGGTGTTGCTGGTATTTATGGCGATCCAGAAGCTTCTCGTCTTTGCTATTTAGCTCTCCACGCACTCCAACATCGTGGACAAGAAGGTGACGGTGTTTTTACTGTTGATAAGGGAGAATTCATGTTTAAACCTGGTGTTGGTTTAGTTTCTGAAGTTTTAAATGAATCAGAACTTAATAGATTTCCTGGTGATTCAGCAATTGGTCATGTACGTTATTCAACTGTTGGTTCTTCGATGCTTAAGAATGTTCAACCTTTTATTGCTGATTGTAAATTTGGTGAAGTTGGTGTTGCTCATAACGGTAATTTTGTCAATTATTTTTCACTGAGAGCTAAGCTTGAGGAAATTGGTGCTATTTTTAATAGTAGTTCTGATACTGAAGTTGTTTTGATTGCTCATTCAAAAGCTTCAAATTTATTACTCAGTGTTATTGATGCCTGTGAACATGTTAAAGGTGCATATTCATTGGTATTTGTTACTAAAGATAAGTTAGTTGCTGTTCGTGATCCTCACGGGTTTAGGCCGTTAGTTATCAGTCGTCGAAGTAATGGTTCTTATGTTTTTGGTTCTGAAACTTGTGCATTAGATTTGATTGAAGCAACATGTATGAGAGAAAAGTGCATCCTGGTGAAGTAATTGTGGTTGATAAAGATGGTTGTCAAAGCCTTTATTTAGCGCCTCAGTTTGAGCGAAGAGCTTGCATCTTTGAGCATATTTATTTTTCTCCGCCAAATTCAATTGTTTTTGGTCGATCAGAGAAGAGAATTTGGTGAGATTTTAGCTACAAAAACTCATGTTGATTGTGATGTTGTTATAGCAGTGCCTGATTCGGGGGTTGTTGCTGCACTTGCATATGCGGCTTAAAACTACATGAAGTGATGCCACGAAAATGGATCCCCCATCAACAAAGGATGGACTTTTCCCCCCTTAACATTGGTACAAAGCAGACTTTTTTTGTTGTTGTTGTTGCAATAATCATACTACGGCTCCGAGCACTGTAAAATACACCATAACTCATTTCAATTGCATGAGGGGTTCTTAATCAAAATAAAATAAAAAATACAGCTCTAAATCACAACCAGTAAGGTCATCTTGTTTTTTTTCTTTATCCTTCTTTCACGATAAATCCATTCTTGTTTAATGCTAATTAAGCTACAAAATTTTAGCGCTTAGAGACAAATTGGGACAGCGTACCAAGTTTGAGATTTTAGGTACTCGTGATTGACGATGCACATGAAATTTAAGAATAGTAGCCAACATAAATTCGCATGCAGATTTTGACCCAACCAGGTGAACCATTTAGATATTTAACAATTGATTGCAAAACTAATATATACTCTTCTCCAACAAAATGTCACACTAGTACAAAAAGTATCCTAAGCCACACTTGGACACAGATCTTTAGCCATGGATTTTTTTCATTCTAAAACCGTTATGGTAGGAGGTGTTATAATAGGATACCTTTATGGCTACAAAAATTTTTGAGCAATCCTCAAAGAAATACAAAGGTTTGAGTCAAACCTTATGCAGGGACAAGGTATCAGTCAATTAATATTGACGGACTGAGTGAGATCGGTCAAGCTGGTTGGCACTCAAAATACATTTTAGCCCTCTAAATAGTTAACTAAACCACAACTGAAACGGGTAGAGTAAACAATCCATACCCGTGCATCAGAATCCGCTGAAATGGGTATAGTTAACTTCTTCTTTATAACTCGATCTCTCCCATCTACCATGTTCTTCTCCCTCTCACTTTATTCTTTGCCTTAATTTTTTTTCCGGTGGATGAAAATAGTAGCAGAGATGGACGGGAATCTTCCAGGTGATCCAAAATTGCTTCTCTTCTTTTACTTGTGATTATGTTTCTATTAAGCGTATGTATAGTTTCCTGTTGATGAAGCTACTTATTTTCTAATCGAACCCTACAGGGAGTTAGTCGTGGGAGAGTTCGAGAGATTTTAATATATTTGGGGTTTCTCCTGTTAGTCCTGAGGGAGTTTGAGGGAGTCTCTCCAAATCCCTGTTGGTCGTGAGGGAGTTTAGAGGAGTCTCCTAAACTCCCTAGAAAACACCTGTTAGTCGTTGGAGAGTTTAAAAAAAGCTCCTAAATTCCCTGTTAGTCATAAAACCCTACAATACTAGGGAGTTGGTTGCTTTGGGGAGTTCGAAGGAGTTTTTAGTGTATTTTGGTCTCACAACAAATCTCTCAAAAGAGTAGAGATTTTAGTGTATTTTGGTCTCACAACCAAATTTGGTTCAAAATCTTTCTTTTCAAATCATACGGATTTCTCAAATCTCACCAACAAAAATGTTGTTCCCAACATGATGAAATGATTGTCAGATGATGGCCATTATGATACGGTGAAACATTTCTAGGAAAATATTAGGATAGTGATCTAGAGTCCATAAAAACGTGTGGATATATAGATTTGTTTAGATCTACATATCCCATAAGATGCACCAGCAAAAAAAAAAGTAGAAGTCTTCACAATTAGCGCTTCCCTGAGTTGAATTACATTACCACTTCTGCAACCACCGTCAAAACTATTTTCTCACCACTACCATCACCACCTATAACCAACCACTACTCCCTTAACCACCCCAAATAAGAACCCTAATTTTAGAAATAAATAAGATTCAATAAATGCTATAGCTCGGAGATAAGATTTTGAACCAAATTTTAATTCCATCACAATACGTGACACATTTGGTCGCTCTCGGTGGACAGTTAGTAAAAACTTCAACAGGAAAATGTGGAAAAATGTTCGTGAACAAAGGGAGTTAGAATTGTATGGAGACCGTTAAATTGAAGGGAAAAAAAATTATCTCGTTGCACAAAATAACATACTATTGATACAGAGATACGATCATTTTCATTTATTTTTTTTCTTTTGATTAAAGATCAATATTATTTGCAAATGAGGGTTTATTGTTTCTTAAAAGAGAATGAGTTAAGAGTGAACTCTCTCAAACTCTCCCAAACTCCCTCTAATAAACTCTCTCAAACTCCCTACACTCCCCCAAACTCCCTGAACTCAAAAACACCAAACTCTCTCAAACTCACTACACTCTCTCAAAATCTCTCAAAATTCCTGAGATTTAAAATACACTCAGCTCCCCAGAAATCACTAGAGGACTAACCCCCTGCTAATTTGGGTTTCCACTAGTATGCCTGTGGCGGAATTTATTAATCAGGGTTTTATTGTACAAATCAATTAGTTGATTTTCACTTGCTGGCGGACTTCTATAACCATATAGTTTTTATCTATATGGTTACTTTCATATTCGCTTTTTTAGTTCTTGGCTGAAAATTACATTTGCATTGTCTTTGTTCATCGTACTGATATGAGGAAGGAGAACCCTTATATGAAGAATTCATTTGTGTTGCATGTGCAAAGAAGGTCTCTTTCTTGTCTCTTTACCCTCCGTCAATTTGGGCAGCAGTTAAGGAAGGTGAGGCTTCTCTAGACGGTAAACAAGATGGCAGCATTTTGACAGATGCAGTGGGCGCATCCTCTGAGAACGTCTCAGATCATTCTCTTGTAGATGATAATAACGAAGAGACAAGTCCAGCTTCTGGGAATTTTGAGAATAGCATGGAAATGGTTTCTTCTTGAGTATCAACTACTTTTGTTGCCCATTTTAATTTATGTGACAGTTAAAATGAACTACCTGGTTTAATTTGTACGACAGACAAACCATCTTACCCTATTTATTTATATCATAGTTAGGATAAGTTACCTCGTTTAATTTATACGACAAACAGACCATCTTACCCTATTTATTTTATACAATCTTCTTGAAGGAGTCTCCAATTTATTCTATACAACCTTCTAGAAGTATGGATGAAGAAAGGCTATGGCATGGAGTGTGACAGCTAGTTGATCAAGTATGAACCTAAACTTTTGAACCACACAATACATTTCGAAGTGAAAAGATTTGTTACCTATCTGGATGGCTAAAATTGTCGGTAACCACTCATCGACCTCCATCTTATCAAAGAAGGGGATATCACCCCATACATTTCTCAAATCAGCACGTGATATTTGAAGATGTGTGTTACTTGCGCTAAGGCAGCCCATCTATTGACTTCTCTTGGGCAGGTGACAGTGTGGTTTGTACCGTAGGAAGCTGATTTGGTTTTGGGAGGTGACGAAGGGAAAGATTGTACATACTCAAAGGGCTACATGAAGAGACAGGCTATTTTCTCATGTCGTACTTGTACTCCTGATGGCAATGCTGGTGTCTGTACAGGTTATAGCTTATCTTGCCATGACAGGCATGAGGTAAAAATCCTCCGTTTGATTTGGTGAGAAATTACTTTGATTTAAGTTTTGTTAAAAATGGATAAAAACACTGGGTTTTGTTTCATTTGGGTTTCTCACGTATGTTTATTTGAGATCCTGTTTGATCTGTGTAGATTTGGTTTTCAAATTACTTGTAGGAGTTGTTATATGTTGATCAATTGTGTCTTAGTCTTTGAAGTTTGAATATTATGCAAGTGTTTTATATAATCTTATTACTGATAGTGTATCATATAGTAGCTTTCCCCCTTTTTGAAGTATGAAACATTTTACTTTACATATTGAGGCTTTATTCTTGTTATTTTTCCCGTTATGACTTGCATAAGATTGTAGAATTGTGGACGAAGAGAAACTTCAGGTGTGATTGTGGAAATTCAAAGTTTGGAGAGTTCTACTGCAAGCTCATGGCAGATAGAGAACCAGTAAATTCAGAAAACTCATACAACCAGAATTATAAAGGTGCATACTGCACATGTCATCGCCCTTATCCCGACCCAGATGTCGAAGAGCAGGTGGAGATGATACAGTGCTGTATTCGTGAAGATTGGTTTCATGAGAACCATTTAGGCTTTGAACCCTCTGACAAGGTGGATTGAATTACGTTCCCCGTCCTTGACTATTTATTTTTATTATCATATTTATGTTTTTTTTCTTCTTCTCTTTTTCGTTACTGAAATAGTAGTTGTGTTGCTTTCCATGTCTCTGTCACTTAAATTTTGGCTTCGGTAAAAATTGAACTGCATTTATCACTATCATTCATCCTGGTACTAGAACATCTGCTTATAAACTTATGAAATATTGGTATTTTCAAACGCAGATGCTAGTTTATACAGCTAAACCCGGTCTTTGTACCTGCTTGGTAATTTATATCTAGCTTAATTGGTCCCTGAAGCAAATTGTTTGTAGTTTCCATCTCTGAAGCCGGTTTATTGTGAAAAGCACTATAATTGTATTTTTGGATGTTTGTCAGTTGTTTAGAGACAATTTTCACTTGCAAGCCGACCAACTTAGTACCACGAGAAATGTTTGCAGCTCCAGTTACAAGCAGCGAGTAAAGTAGTCTTCTTTTCACAAATGACAATCTTGATTCATCATTGGTGAGGGTTGTGATCTCTTTAATATAATCAGGTGAACTTATCAGGCTGTTTGATGCTCATTCCTAAAGTCTGCTTCTTGTACTTATGATGGGTTGGGCCGTGTATAGTCCTGGAGATGAATGATGGACTGCCATTTTGGTGAGGTGCAGAACACCGTTGGCAAGGTTTTCATATTAACTTGTTGGCAAGCTACTATTGTACTGTTACTGCAGAAACACCATTGGGTGGTGTGAGTGTTCTTTTTTTTGTTCCCTTTGTACATAGATTTTCATTTCTGGTTTTGTTTGTTCTTTTTCATTTCTCCTAAACAAAAAAAGATAAAAAAAATAAGAAAGAGACATTTCTAACATAATTTTCTAATAACTATGCGTGGGTTTTATAATCATGCAATAGATAATACAGCAGTAATGGTTTGTTCGTTCTTGCTATCTGCTTGATGCGCTGCTACTCATTCAAATCTGTTCTTAAATATAGAAGTAATGGTTTCTTATCCGGGTAAACCTCAGAAACTCGTACATTTATCCTAACCCAAATAAAGCCCAACTATGGTTGGTAACTAACCTTGCTTGAGGGGTAGACTTGGAAAAATAAATTCAAAACTTAGCAAATAGAAACGGACAGAATCGCTTGTCCTTTTATATAGGTTGAATCAAAATTAGGATGGATCGGTGGGAAAATCCAAAGGATTGAATTTCGGTGAGGAATGCTCCAGTTTTTATACTTAAATAGAAACAAAGTTTTTACACCAAGCGGGATGGGACTCTCGCGACACCCTTTTGAATGACAATCCTAGTCTATGAAACAAAAAACTACGAGCCATACTATTTGTATATTGTTGTTGAGGCAATTTTTCAGTCTTTTCAAGAAGTTTATTGTATCTTCACCAAGTTCGCCAAGAGTCCAAAAAACTAAAACACCAAATCCATAGCCATGAACAACACATTTGTACATATTGTTGATGGTGGATTTTTGTTCAAGGCTAAAATTGTAAAAGCCGAACTTAATATGCCGACGTCCTGCAGAGGATAAAGCTATCTGAGTGATGAATACTTCTTCACTTTACTAATTCACCTATAATGGAGCATGTGGTAACAATCCCAGTATTCTGTGAATTAAATATACCCAGAACGGAGCATGTAGCAACAATCCCGATATTCTGTGGATCCATAGCATTATTAATTAATGCATGATTAGCCTTGTATTTCCTGTGCCGTTCCGGCAGAACTCATTATTGGTGCGGCATGACGACTGAGTGGTTGCTCTTAGCGGAGTAACACGAATCTCCAAGTGTCAATAGTGAGGCATGCACGAAATACCCGTACATGCTACATCTCTCGGTGTGTTATATTAGCCAGAATGAGCCTCTCGGTGTGTTATACTAGCCCGGTTGAGTATATTTCCTAAGGAAAATCTGGATTGCCCGTGTCAGTCTCAGAAACGATCACGACCACGCAGGTTGGCCGCATGATTTAACCAGCCTAGACGATCCTCAGCAGGAGTAGGCTATCATCGCAATGACCACCAACGTAACCGTTTATGCCCTGGCCGGTCGAACACATGCTATGCCCCCAAATATCCACCAAACGCCAGCCCTGAAGAAGGATGGTCGAGCTGGTATGGAGTGGCTAGTATGCGCAAGACTGTCAAAAACAGTCCCAAAGAAGTCGCGACCGTCCAACTTCGCAAGCCAAGTTGGACGGCTTGGATCGTCCCGCGATTGACCGGAGAAGCGTTGGCATGCACATTGGCAGGCCCACTTTCCACCTACCTGATCGGCTCCCTCATGACCAAGCCATGGAGCAATAAATGATTGCTCAAAACACGGCTGGTGTGATGATTTAAAAACCGTGGAAGTCCACTAGTGTCTTAAATTGATCACGACCATCCAACTTCGCAAGCATGGTTGGATGGCTTAGATCGCACCTAGGACCGTGGAACAAGTACACACATGCTCACCGCCGGCCCAACGTGGGCCCCACACGATCGGTCTCCCCAAAGGAGGAGTGCAGCTTGCTAAACCGATCGGTTGAATTTGCACGGGCGTGAACTATACAAAACCCTAATTAGGGTTTGCGACATATAACACGTGTCGCTAATCAATCACGAGCGTCCATCTTCGCCAGCTTGGATGAAGGGTGCAGGAATAAACTAAGGAAGTCCAGAGAGTATCAACGTGATCACTGTGGGCCCGTCTATCTCTATGTCCGACCGACCAAGACAAGCCATGACCGGATGCCTCGATTCGTGTGCCTTGAAGGTGGCATGTCGCGCCCCTTTAAGAATCCTTTGCGGCATAGGATTCCTGTCGAAATTCGATCTCGGCCACTCCTATTTACCGGTCAAATTGAGTGGCCTAGATCACACCTTCATGAGACAGTGAGGAACAAACATGTACGCCGGAAAGCCGCCTACACGCATGCCCGGTCGGTCCTGCCAAAAACGCCTCCCATGCTTGGTTTCGACCAAGCTGAAGAGTGATGCTTGCGCACCTCTTCAAAACCCTAAAACTTCATCAACGGTCGCAAATGAGCGTCATAGATCATCTCGTCCGTCCAACTCTACCAGCTTGGTTAGGCAGCCCAGGCTAGGAGTTAAATGGCCAATAAGGTGTCCTGGTGATTACCATCTGTCACTCTACCACATCATGTGATCGGCCAAGGGAGGGCTTGCCTGTGCAGCCTCCAAACTATCATTCGAAGATAGCTAAGCATGCATCTGTTTTAAGACGCTTAATCCACGACTTACTCCGTTAAGCCTTAAAACAACGATGCTTCATACACATTGATTATATTCGATGCATTACATGCATAGAGTATACACGGTATTTCATGAATATTGATTTCCTAAATAACTCAGTTATTTAACCTAGCATCGTATGCTACTCCCTGTGGGTCCCATGATCCACTCATTCGATACATCAAGCATGTCACAAACTGGGGGATACTTACTGGGGTATTGGTATGGCGGTTTACAGCATGCAGCGTGCAATGCGCCCTTACAAGAACGTGTCAGGAAGACATGGACGGTTAGCGATGATGTGAGAAGTGGTCCAAGACGTGATCGTGCAATCACTCACACACGACCCCACTACTTCATCACTCCACTTCCTCCACTTCCTACGAGAGACGAGGTTTGTGCTTTATGACTTGTATAAATAGGTCCATCACTTATTTCCAAAAAGAGGGACAAGCACAGAAAACCAAGTGTTGTCATTCGTATCCAGAAAACACCAGAACTGATAGCTTACATTTTGCAAGCCAGTTCAGCTTTCTGATACAAGTCATAAACAGCCAACACCTTCACAATCTCAACACCTTCTTCGCTTCTCTCCCTAAGATCAACCCCATTTCCTTCACTTTGTGACCGAAGCAAGTCTGAAACGACCATTTCTTGGTTTAGGCCATAATTGTATAGATTGATCTCTCGAATCAGAAAGCACCCTCGTGCAGTGCATTTGTTTAGGGTTTAGATTCGTTTCTCATCCACACACACCCAAAATTACCAAAAATCGCAGAAACAGTTTTCACCCATAAATAATTGGCGACCACAGTGGGAGATTAATCTCTCGGTTGTAATCTCAAGATTCTCAAAAAGATGGTTGGCCTCAGGGATAATTCTACCGCGGCGGATCTCAGCTAGAATCCCTCAAATGGTAATGTTTCTCACCCTCTTTTGAATAATTCTGTTTATAATGAATTTTCATATTTCAATATCCACCATTCTGTTTATAACGAGTTTTCATATTTCAATACCCCCATCATCTCTGTTCGCTTCAACCGATGGAGAAATCCCAACTCTGGCTGAACTAGCACGGAGGCAAGAAATTCTGGCAAGGAATGTGGACCGGATAAAAGGAGCGATTGACAACTTGTTCACCTGCTTGGTGCACATAACGAGAATTTTAGGAGCAGAAATGGTGGAACGCCCGGAGGAAAATCCTCCTCGGGTCAATAGTTTCACTATGAACCAGAGACCAGTGGACCAGGAAGCAGCCTCTCTAGTGGAAAGTTTATGCGAACTTTTACACCTCTCAAAGAATCAACTGGTAGAGACGTTTGCTGCAGTCAACCAGATAGCCCTAAACGTACATTTAGCCCCTTTGCATCCAGAAATCTCGAAAACGCCAGAAATGTTTGTGAATAATGTCACATTTACAGAAGACGACATGATGGCGGAGGAAGGTCACAACCGGTCCCTACATGTTACTGAACGCATCAAGGATTCAGAGTTCAAGAAGGCCCTAATCGATACAGGAGCGTCAACGAATGTGATAACCCTCAAGACTCTCAGGACGACCAAGGTTCTCCCAGGCAAGATCGTACGACAGCCTACCACGATGACAGACTTTGAAGGAAACCACACCAAACACGTACGTATCGTCAGTGCCTGAAGACTATCCTGAATAAAGAAGTCGTTCGTATTCCTGCATCGTTGTCTCCTTACGCACCGATATGTGGAGTGGAATTGTTTGAACCAAGGGAAGCTCCGCGGGAAGAATCATACAAAGTTCATTGCATCCCACTCCCCACATGGGAGTCAATCCAGGAGGAGGATCGACTTGCGTCATTGATGGCTAAGACCAACGATATATCTTTGCTGACAATGCGTTCTTCTTCATCCGGTGAATCCGCGACCCACGTTCACACTAAGAGGAAGCGATCTTTTGTGGCGAGACGTGATCCTAAAGGGAAAACCATATACCGACACCGTTGTTATCAATGAGCAGGAGAGACTGTTACCAAGTTTCCCCGCCCAACGGAATGCTACAACAACGATGATCCACGGGAAGAGGTGATGGATGCTCCACGACAGCTGCAAGACGGCACCAACTCCACAACTGATGAGATCGAAATCGTTAACATCGGGAATGAGGAATCTCTTAGGCCTATCTCCACAAGCTCAACCTTGTGTACGGATGAATGCACGAATCTTGTACAACTTCTCAGATAAAAAGTTGGTCACCCGCCATCTACATGTCATACCTGGATCCAAGCCGATCAAGCAATCTCCGAGGCAATTCAGGCACGAGGTATAAGAGCAAATCAAGACCGAGATTCATAAGTTGCTTGCTGCTGGCTTCATTAAGCTCATCCATCATCCGACTTGGTTGGCTAATGTGGTCCCGGTGAAAAAGAAAAAACGGACAGATCAGGTGCTGCGTGGATTTCAGAGACTTGAACAGATGCTTCCCCAAAGACGATTTTCCTCTACCTAACATTGACATGTTAGTAGACTCCATCAGCGGACATGACATGTTCTCCTTCATGGATGGATATAGCGGGTACAATCAGATAAGGATGTACGAGCATGATACCAGTAAGATAGTTTTTCGAACTCCTCTCGGAAATTTTTATTATACTGTAATGCCATTTGGTTTAAAGAATGCCGGTGCAACGTATCAACGCTCTATGACGACAATCTTCCACTGGAGCCGACACCTCAAGGGAGCAGCCTCAAGAAGATAACGATGTCCGCGCGTCATGTCCGGACGAATCACTCTATCAGAGGATGGTGCATGTCTATCGTGTTATGTTGGAGAATCTGCTTTTTTGGTCATCCTCTGGACTTCGTGAAGCTGTTGAACGCTCATCTACAACAGTATCTGCCCTGATAGAAAGGACCAGGCCTGCCAGAAATGAAGAGCATCATGATGTTCGTGGAAGCATACATCTCACCAACAGGCAGTACAACCTTCAGCCTTCCGTAAGCAGTTTCGCAAGCATCAAGAGGAAAGTCACCGAGATACAACATCCTGCGTCCAAAATCGCCAACTCCAACTCCAGTACCACATGCACGACTGCCACAATGATGAAACAAAGTCCAAGATATTCCATATCTGGATCGACGGTAACTACATCAATGAGAGACGCTTTCAGAATTTGTCTCCCGTAGAAAAAGTAGTTGCGTTACCAAAGGAGATTGCACCTGGGACTTAAGAGGTATATACAGATCCTCCATGTCAAGAGCTTCATCATATTTGCAGATCATATTAGTTAAGTCATTCTCATGAAGGAACTTCCCTACTCCTCAAGGACATGATCCAAAAATGATAATGGCAAAGGAGTATGACTGGGGACTGCTTAGCACTGCCCATCTCAAAGATGGTGAATTTGGAGAGATGAAAGTACGCTATCATTATGATTCCAAGATGTCAAGACGGTCTCATGAACCTAGCGTGACAACATCTATCAATTCGAAAGCTCAGTGGATTCTCGTGGGAAGGGGACTGTCTCCCTCTTCTCTATTCCATGAAGAAACATCAAGAAAGCCATCGGTTCCAGCTTCTCCCTCTAATAACGAGACGATCTCTACCATTGTATGAAGAGTGCCAAGTTCGTGCAAGTTTACAACACGCCTCTCCCTGCCAGTCTCTTCTGATCACAGCTGCTGCCAAGA